>NW_011915579.1:0-833 GCF_000151845.1 Pteropus vampyrus | reverse complement strand
CCCAATGCCAGAATTTGGAATAAGGGGCCCTCAGAGTGTGAAGGTTGGGGTCTTAGGGAAACCAAAGGAAGGTAGGCCTCCCCAAGGGGGTGCGCGTGGGTTTGGAGAATTCGGGCCCCTGTGCACTGAGGGGAGTTGGGTCAGGACCAGCCCCGAAGTCCGGGCAGTGGCTGCGTTTGGGGATCCCCTGCGAGTGCTCCTGCTCCCTGTCCCACCTGTGGCTGCCCGAAGCCCCATGAGGCCGGAGGTGGAAGGCTCCCCTTGTCCAAATATGACCCCCCCACCTGCCAAGGGAGTTCTTTCTCTGTAAGGCAGAAACCGGGGTTCGGCTTGCCTCCCCAAGCACACGTTCTGGTTACCCCTCACATCCGTCATAGACTGGCCTCTGCATAGTGAGGTTCTAGTAGGCACCTGTTGCCCGAATCCCAGGGACCTGACCCCACAATCTGCTGCGGGGGGCGAACGGATACAGCCCAGACCCCAATGGTGGCCCCAAACCCTAAAGCTTCTAATCGTGGCCCGGAGCCGCTACTCTCCGCCTCTCAGCCCCGCACACGGCCTCGAGGCCTTGACCTTGCCCCGGGCCCTAGTTGCTGACACCGGCCCTTGACGCTGGAGACCCGGTTCTGAGGCCCAGGTGGCCCAGGGCGCGAGGAGCGCCAGCATGTGACTGAGGGCCTGCCCTCCAACTCACGCCGCGGACACACGGCGCGGGACGCGCTCCGAGCTCCACGTTTACTCCCGCAGCCTTCGCAAAGCCGCGGGCGTGGGCCCTGAGAGGCCCGGCCCCCAGTCCCCGGGCTGGACGGCAGCGAGGGGCCGGTCGCCGTGAT
>NW_011915578.1:0-2804 GCF_000151845.1 Pteropus vampyrus | reverse complement strand
GGATGAAAACGTTCACATCTTGATAACTGATGTCAGATTGTTGGAGGCAGAGAGACTATTTTGGGGTGAGGTGACTCTCTGAGGATGTGGTTTTCCCAAGTGTTAAGACAATCCAAGAAATACTAATTGCTGATTTGAAACTGAACAGAAATTAGCAGTAGGGGGAGAGTAGAAAGGCGAGGAAAGGGAGAGTAGTATGGGGAAAGCATCCAGCAAGATGGTATGAGGAATGGGAACTGCCGGGGGTGCAATGAGCAGTGAACATAATCCTGGGTTGGGGGGCAGTGGGAAGTAGTGAAAGAAGGACATATATATACAATCAGGGATATATAATATTCTATTGCAAGTTGTCTGGTTGCTGTGATGTAAACTCTCTAATAAATCTTCTGTAAAACTTATCACTCTCTGGAGTAGGCATTTGGGGAAATTGTGGAAAAGGGCTGAGCCCCAAGTCTAGATCAGGATGGTGGGATACAGGAATACCAATTAATGAATGGATCTGTTGGAAATCAGAGGTGATTATGACAATGTAACCCTCCTGAAGACTTACAGACATTGTGGGGAGGCCTTTGAACATCCATTATAGAGAAGATGGGATTTTGAGCTACTGCAATCTCTTGGAAGAGGGTGGAGACTCCAGCTGACATCTAGACGTTTATTTTAAAACTTAATATGTACCAAATGCCAGCCATATCCTCCTTGGACTTGGGTTCTATCCAAAGAAATTCTATCACACAGGAGGAACCTGATAAATGTTGGTTGAACAAATCAGTTTGTTTTTCCTGACATTATCTTTTTTTGTTCCTGTCTTACCCCATCTTTTTTCCTTTGAGTGACCTAAGAACTAGCTATTTTTAATATGTTCTCTATATCCTTTTCTTCAACGATAACTAATTTTCCCTAGTGTTTTCTTCTTGTACCTTTTATTTACTCCTACCAACTTTTTGTTTACCTTTTTCTTTCCTTCAAGCTGAAATCCATCTTCATTTTCTACATCCCCCGCTTCTCAAATTTCCCAATTAGTCACTTCTATGGTTGGTGTGTGTGTGTGTGTGTGTGTGTGTGTGTGTGTGTTTCATTTTGTTTTTGGTTTCTGGTGCTTGTGGCTAGCATAAAAATGCCAATCTCCCTTTTATGGTGAAAGATTCTTGGATGGTTTACATAAATACTCCATTTTGCTCCATGATATTTGTAAAATTCAGTTTACAGAGAGAGAAAGAGACACAAAGATAGAAATAGAGAGAGTACACACACACAAGTTCTTATCTCTTGGAGCTAACATACTGAAGTGTTCCTATAATGTTTGGGATTTGATCCAAAATAATCCAGAAGGAGAGAGAGAAAAGAAAGAGAAAGTAGGGGGCTAGATGCTATAGATAAAACATTTTTGAAGTTTTTGACTACATTTTGAAGCTCTGTGATGGATACCCGAAGGTTTAGTATAATATTCACTTAACTTTTGTGTTTTTAAATTTCCATAATAAAAAGCTTAATTAAATTTTGCTTATTAAAGATCTGCATGTAGGTTACTGATCTCCACAGTCAACACATTTTTCGACTGTACATGACGCTTGGGTGATTTCACGAGCCTCTTCTCCAACATACCCCCTGCCCCAAGTCATTTCTAAACCTTCTCTTTGTATTGACTTGTCAGCACACCTATTTCCCTTTGGTCTGAGGGCTCCTGGTGGGAAGAGACAGTGTCTTACTTATCTTTGTGTCCTGGTGCCTAGCGCAGAGTTTCTGGAACTGAACTGAAAGGAGTGAAAGAAAAGGATCTGCCAGTGAATCCATAGCCGTGCCCGTACTGGCACTCCCTCTCTTAATGCCATGGCTTTTGCTGAGCCTGTGAACACATCATAGTGGGCTTCTAACAGAGTGGAGCTACAGCACATCTGTGCAAGGCTTATTCTGCAGGAGAGAGAGAGAACAGCCCCTCGGTTTTTGACATGTATGGCCATGTCACCAGAAAGTTCTCTTATTGCCCTATTTCTTTTTCTTCTTATATATTCTACAAGATAATTCCAATTTCCTTTCATATCTGAAGTTCACATCAAACTTCTTACTTTTTATGATTTGGTGATTTAAATGGTCATAACTGTGGGCATAAATTAACTCTGGGGTACTCAATGCATAGTTTCCCTTGGAGCAGCCTCATTTCCTCTGCAATATATCTTCCATTTCTAGACAGAGAGAATGGTGCCTTATTCTTTTCTTACTTCCTTTGGGTGATTAGCTTTTATCTCACTCTTAGGATAGTCAAATGTAGCAGTGCTTCCATCTCTGCTTCCCATTTCCCTTATCTTTCTCCCCAGTTTCCTTCCTGCTTCCATCTAGCCCAAATCTTCAACTTTCCCTTGAATTTCCTATTCTAGGCTCAGCTTACAGCATCTCTTATATTTCTCTTACTACTATAGTTTTGGCAGCTTCTATAACAGTCATTCTGGTACCACCTTGCTCTCACTACTCTTTAAATGGCTTATGACAAATCTCATTGTCTATACTTAAAACTAATGACAAAATTAAATTAAAAAAAAATCTCATTGTCCATTTTGTCTTCTTCCCAGTATGCCACTGAGAAGGTTCAACTGGGAGTGGGTGTGATCAGATGTTATTATGTTTGTTTGTCAAGGATCAGAAAGTTGAGTGGCTTGCTTAAAGTTTATAGCTAAGTCAGGGTCAGAGGTAGAACATCTGTCTCCTAATCTCAGTTCCATGGTTCAGTTAACAACCACTGTATGGCTTATTCTTTGCTACTATACCCTCAGAGTGATGGCTGACCTTGACTTCTGTGCATTTATTTG
>NW_011915576.1:0-2981 GCF_000151845.1 Pteropus vampyrus | reverse complement strand
TCCCTGAGAGCTGTTGCTTGAGGCCCAGGATGATTTGTTTGCCCACAAATCCAAAATGGAATGACAAGAAAATTATCCGATTGGCTGAAAATGACTGGTTAATTAGGAAATAGAATCGGAGCCCTGCACTCAGAGCCGTTGGTGGGTTCGTGGGAGTTTATTTGCTCTGTGTTATTGAGTGGGTGGCTCGCACCATCATGATAATGGAAGACGGATCAACAGAGAAAACGCAGGAAATCATTTGGCCTCCAGCCCAACATGAGGGCTGGGGCGATGGGGACTTCCTCGTGGAGGAGGGGCAGCAGCTGCTCCCGGCGAGGCACAGACTCTGGCCGGTGCTGGCCGTCGGCTGGAAGGGAGAAAGGAGACCCCTGGTTGTCTCGGGCTGGGCGACGGGGGAGGGGAGGAGCCGGTCTGGCCCTCAGTGGTCTGTTTCCGAGCGACATTTCTCATGCCCCAGAGAAGCTTGACGAGGAATTTCCTTACGGCGCAGTGTGTAACTGAGAAAAATCAAAGGGGGCAACAGCCGAACGTTCTGCAGCGAGGACAGCCTACGGGCATCATGGCAGAGCCGGCCTTCGGAACCACACGGCCGTTACGCAGAACGAGGTTAATACTCTGATGAGGAAAGATGGCCGAAGCGTCCTGAGAAGAAACAGTGAGTTGTCAAAGGGTATGCAGACTATGACAGCATTTAAGAAAACAGAAGCAAACTCACATACATCTACGTAACTACATCTGTGTGCGTGTGCGTGTGCATGTGCGTGTGCGTGCGTGCGTGTGCGTGCGTGCGTGTGTGCATGCGTGTGCATGCGTGTGCATGCGTGTGCATGCGTGTGCATGCGTGCGTGTGAATGTGTGCGCGCGTGTGCATGTGTGTGTGCGTGCGTGTGTGTGTGCACGTGCGTGTGCGCGCATGTGTGCGTGTGCGTGTGCATGCATGCGTGTGCGTGTGTGAATGCGTGTGTGTGCGCGTGTGCGTGTGCATGTGTGCGCGCATGTGTGTGTGTGTGTGTGAGTGAATGCATCTAGAAGGGTCGACGTCCAGGGAAAGGGTTGGGCATGAAAATGTGCTTTAGGGCTTCAGCCTCACTCCCTGTGTTTGCGTGTTCACGGAAGGGCCGCTGTGGAGTGGCGGGGCCCGTAGAACCCCACGTGGCGAGCTCGCCAGGCAGCTGGACGTACAGCTTTGAGGCTCAGAGAAACACCAGACTGAGACTTGCTCAGTAGGCTCCTGGTGCACAACACCTTACTATGCTGTCTTACTCCAGACTGCTGTGGTCGTGAGAAACAGTAAACCTACTCGAGCTACTAAGGCAGAGAAAGGGAAGGCACCTCTTGAGGGCACGGGTCTGAGACCCCAGGGCAAGAAGCTCAGTCTCCGGCAGAACCGGGTGCTGCGAAGCCCCCAGGTAACAAGGCCACCCGTCCCTCTCATGTGCGCTCTGCCTCTGGACTGGGGAGGGCTTGTCAAAGATCGTTGCCTGCCCCAAAGCGACGCATTGCCTTAGGTGGAGTCTTTTCATCCCATCCAGCTCCAGGATGTTAGAGTTTATAACCTGGGTCTCTACACTCCACAGTGTCCCAAACCACAGGGGGAGAAGACCCTCGGAATCCCACTTGAGAAAGCGAGGCTGCAGCCTCGTGCCTTGTCAGCTCTGATCACGATAGCATTTCTGGCTGTCCACAAGGGCTCCACATGGAGCCACCCCCTCTCTCCGCCTCCCCGCGGCTAATTTAGCTCCAGCTTGGTCGCGTCTGCTTTGCTGGCACCTTCATGCAGACCAAAGGGGCATCAAGGAAGAGGGAGCGAAACCTGCCAGAGGCTCTCCTGTGACTCGCTGCTAATGCAGTTGATTAGACTGGCAAATCTCTCCTGCTTCATTACCGACAGCTCGTGTCCTCGTTCTGATTTGTCGCTGCCACATCTACCTGAGTCAGGAGTGGAGATTAGCTCCCCTTAAAGCTCGGTGACTCAGGAGAGCTGAGTCGTGACAGCAGGTGGGATTGGGGGATGGAGGGGGTGGGGCAGCGGCTGACGTCGGTGGGCGGATGGGGACAGGCCGAGGCAGTCCTCCTAGGAGCCAGAAATGGAGGTTCCGAGGACCGATTTTCTTCTCTCCATCAGGGGAGGAGTGAGGATTTTACTGTTTTCTTTCTGACCAGGGAAGAAAGCCCATAAAGAAAGCTTCGCAGGTGTTGAGTGTGTCTCTGTCAGTCTCAGGAGGGTAATAAATCTGAACCAAGACCCATCTCTGCAGACGCCTGGGAACAGGAGCCAAATGATCTCCAACATAAAGCGATGCATTCTGTTATCCTCTCCCAGAAACACTGCGGCCGGGGCCATGACCCAACAGCGACTAAGTGTGGGCTGGCCAGAGGTGACAGGGCACCGCGGTCTAGGCCCTGCAGCCCCACCGCAGCGCCCTCTGGCCGCTACAGCCCCAAGACTTCCCACCGAGCCGCACATTTGGGCAACCTGACCCCGTGCCTTCTGTTGCCCACTGGGGAGCCTTGTGTCAAAAACCTATCAGAACTCTCAAAGGGCACAGGGAAGAAATGCCCCGTCACTAGAGGGCCTCACGTCTGTCTAGACACTTGGAAGAGATTAAGTAATAACTCTTTCTTTTTAAAACATAATGTTTTAATTTTTCAATTACAGTAGACATATTTTATATTAGTTTCAGGTGTACAACATAGTGATTAGACATTTATATAACTTATGAGTGATCACCTCAATAAGTCAGTTCCCATCCGACATTCTACCTAGTTATTACAATATTATTGACTATATTCCCTATGTTATACTTTACATCCCTGTGACTTTTTGTAACTACCACTTTGTACTTCTAAATTCCTTCCTCGTGTTCCTCCACCCCCAACGCCCCTCCCATCTGGCAGTTATGAAAACGTTCTCTGTAACTATGCGTTTGTTTCCATTTTGTTTGTTTATTTTGTTTTTTAGATTCCATGTATAAGTG
>NW_011915575.1:0-4755 GCF_000151845.1 Pteropus vampyrus | reverse complement strand
ACTGGTTCCAACAGACACCCGGGCTGGTTTCTATCTTCCCCGGGCTTGTCCCCCTCCAATTCAGCCCTACTCTGAAGCCAGAGTAACCACTTAAAAGTTTACGTTAACTGCTGCCACCCCGCTGCCTAGCACCCCAGAGCCGCAGCCGATGGACTCTCCCGAGGTGGCCTGTCCCCGCTCGCCTCTCAGGCTCGTCTCCGGGTCTGTCCCTCCTCACGCCCGAGGCTCCAAGCTCGCTTTCCACTAGCTGCCTCGCTGTGTCTCACACAGGCCAAACACGTTTCCACCTCAGGGCCTTTGCACTTACAGTGTGCTCTGCCCGAAACACTCTCCGGCCTACCTCCCACCCCCGCCGGCTCCATCCCGTCAATCAGGTCTCAGCTCAGACAGCCGCCCTGTACAGGGGAGAATGTCCCCAAACAAGCTGTACGAAGTAGCACCCAGCACCCCACAGGCACCCCCCATAACCTATCCCTATGGCACACAATAGCGAACACTCCTCACTTTCTAGAATTATCCTATAGGAACTTATAGACTGTCTTCCTTCACCAGACTGAAACTCCCTAAAAACGGGGCTCTCGCTTCTCTCCCTCACTGCTATGTCCCCGGTGCCTTGGGCAGTATCTGAAATCATAGACTTTTGTCACACGAGTGCACAAATGCATCATTTCCACCCCTGTTTGACCTGACGAAGCTGTAGGCTTCTACCACCTGAGCACCTGGTAGCAGCCCAAGTGAGCATTTATCTGGTGATTTCCTACACCGAGCAGGGGGCACCCCACAGAACTCCCAGAAGCAAGGGACCTGTGTTGTACCCCGCAGCAAGTAAATGACAGCAGCCTTGGATGTGATCCCTCTGCTCCTGCCACATGACAACTGGAAATTTCTTCCAGGCCCGTACTGCTGGTACTGGGTGTTTTTTAATTAAACACACTCTTTGAGGAATTGCGTTAATCCTGCCAGTACTGAGCTTTCCCATCCTGTCTGGCTGTGAACGGAAGGCGTATCAGCCACTCGGGCCCCCACTGAGTTGTTTTCCAAGAGAAGGGCTCTCAACCCTCCCACGCGTACCATAATGAAATATGATACAAACCAGGCCCATGTCAATAAATCTACAGGAGAAAGGTCAGGTTTGCATTGCTGGACGGGATTGGCAAATACATTTGTTCTTGCGATGTCTGTGTTTTAAATGCCACCCTCCCATGAACCCGGTGCTGAAACACACTTTGGAGTTTGATGAGATGTCAGTTTTGCTCAGCCCTGATCAAATCAGATGAACAGAAGTAAACCGAGAACAAAAATATTACTTCTGTCATTTTTTTTTTTTATGCATTACAGGAATTGGGTCAGTCGGGGAAATTTTTCTTAAGCAAATACCAATCCTCGCGTAATGTCACTCGTCGATTTGCCAGCCAGCGCACCACAATGGCTCTCACGTAGGGAAGGACACACGGCTGGAAGCGCAAAGACCAGGTGGGCACCTGTATAACAACGTCCCCTGCTTCAGATCGTCGGGGATTCACCCAGCAGCCTCCCCGGTCCCTTCCACGTAAGCTCGGCGCGAGCGTGGATTTCTCCCTGCACCGAGCGAACGCGGTTAAAAGAAAAAGGGAGATCTCTCCTGCGAGGAGGAACTGAAATCGCTAATTGCCCACTTATGGAACTTAAAACGTGTGAGCCAAACCGAACAGAGACCCCCTCGGACCCCGTCCGAGGGCTGTGAGGTGGTGGCGCGCAATGGTCCCGTTCTCGTTGCAGGGTAGAAGAGACGCTAACGGAATTGTCTAACATCGGGCTGTGTCATGTGACCTTTCTATTTCTCCTGCATCTTCGGAGCCGCCTCCTCCTTTAAATTTTAGTCGCTGGTGTAGGTTTTAAATTTCCTTTGTGGAACCGCCCCCCTGAGGCCTCAATTGGCTTCCAATTTTTGAACTGGCCTTAGGAAGCGTGATCTTGGTGACAAAAACCATTCTGTATGCTTCTAACGTTCAGGGAAGCTGCTTAAATAACGGAAGGGTTATTAAGAGTTATAAGTTCTCAGTGTCCGTGGTTTTCACTCTATTAGGATAATAATCGATCGCATCATTTTTCGAGCATTTCCTAGGTGCCAAACGGCGAGCTCAATGTTTTCACTCAAGATCTCATTTTCTCCTTTCGAAACCCTCTGAGCATCGTCTTGAGTCTCTTGTCTTCCATTTCCTCCCCCTCCCATCATCCACATCGTTCAGTTCTTCCTGGCCAATGATTCTGACTTTTCCAATACAGAACCCACCCTCTCCTCCGGCTTCTTTGTTTATTTTCCTTCCAGATTCATCCATCCCATGTTTCCATGAGCCGCACAACAGACCTCAGTGGATACCTGAGTAACACACACTCCTTGTTTTAAAAGCGGGAGAGACAGGGCGTACACCAAGCCTTGCGGGAGGTCCAGAAGTGGCTCCCCCAGAAGAAGGGCAGCAGCGCCGTGCATGTGGGGGGATGCCATGGGGACCCCCAGGAGTAACCCTTTGCGTGCTACGTGTCCAGGGAGCTGGGCAGGGCCAGAGCCAGAGAGAGCAAGGAAATCTACACATGCCAGAGGGGCCCCGTGGCTTAAAAATTAACAAGCGAAATCAGTTTGAGGCAAATAATCTAGCTAGATGTCCTCAGTGCCGGGTGTTAATATGTATTTGTATACCAGCAAGCCCTTAGTAAATACAATCTCTCGTCCCATGGAGCATTCTGTAAATAAATAACAAGACACCTTGCTTTTGCTGACCAATCACTTTTCCTTTCTGTATGGGTGCCAGCTGAACTTTATGAATGACTTTAATTTACAGCACATTATGTTTCCTTGTATTTCTCGCCTCTAAATCCCCATGCAATATTTTGTATCCTTTCCCAGGATAGTCTGTCTTTAACCTTTTCAGTGAGAGATGTGTGTGCATGTGTGTGTGTGTGTGCATGAGTATACGTATGTGTTTGATAACACCGTCTACCTGCTCCATTCCATCATGTCTAAATGGATCAACTGAAGTGTGTCATGTTTTTCGCCAAGTGTCTTGTAACCATTATGTGTCCATTAACATCGATTATATTTGCTTATGTCTGTGACCGGAGTGAACCCATCTCTCTGGTGCAAATGTGGAAGCAGAGACAGAGTGGGGGCTGGGGAAGGTCATCGTCAAAACCAAAGCAGATGTCGGCGATCGGATATATCATCCACCGTAAAAATAGTTCTCTTCGAAAACTCATCTAAAGCTTTCCACAGAAGACACCGAGGAGCACTATTCAATACAAAGCCAGAGAACAGTAGCTACTGTTTATCGAGCACCTACTACACACAAACTCCTGTTTGTACAGCTGCATTCACCATCACAAAGAAACCCGCGGAGTCAGACAGTATCATCATCCCCATTTGATAGATGAGAAACCGAAGGGCAGAGAAGTGAATTCTTCCGGCCCAGATCACGCAGGTAGTTTAAAAAGCTCGGCTGCGTTTCGATCCGATGCCAGAGCCTCTGCCTCTGCTTCTGCCTCTGCCTCTCTCGTGGGTGGAACTGGAGGCCGAGCTCTAGAAATGGCCAGATAAGAACTTGGCACAGGGTGCCAGGGGCTTTGGGCAGGAACACGGGCTCCTTACTTCTGGCTGGTGCTCAGCTGCCCACGAAGTCACCACAGATGCACTGCTGCCCCCGCCGTGGTGCGTCTGGGCGGAGCACCGAGGCCGTGGGGCTGAGCGTGCCACCGGCCCCGAGGAAAGACAGCGACAAACAGGAAAGACAGCGTCATACAGTACGTGCCATGTCAGCTGTCGACACGTGCTTTGGAAAGAAGGCTAGGAAGAGGCTCGGGTGGAGATGGGGGATGCGGTTGTGGCTGGAAATGGGGGGATCTGGGATGAGCCAACTGGGAAACTGGCTTGTGAACAAAGACCTAAAGGAACGGAGAGAGCCAGCCATACCCATAACTGGGAAAGAACATTCTAGAAAGAAAGAGTGCAGGCACGCGGGCACTGGAAGAGAGTGTCGTGACAGTGATGAAGATGCGCTGTGGAGGGAGAGGAGCTGGCTTTTGTGGTCAGGAGAGGTGTGTCGGCCACCTATTGCTGCTCGGTGCGGAGCCGCATGCAACCCCAATGTCTGTCTGTTCCGACAGGTCTGAAGTTCGGAAGCGGCTGATCCGGGGTGGTTCCAGCTCAAGACCAGTCTCAGCGCTGCAGTCAAGTTATCGGCTGCGGTCACCTGAGGCTCAATGGAAGCTGAAGGATTTGCCCCAAACCCTCTCACGCAGCCGGTGGCCAGAAGCCTCAGCTCCTGCCAGGTACGTCCGTCCATGGAAGTGGCCTCTTAGCATGGCATCCGGGTCCGCCCGGAGCAAGCAATCCGGGGGCGGGCGGAGAGTGCCACACTGCCTTATGTGATCTAGTGTCTCTCCCTCTCTATGCACGCACACACATACACACACACGCGCACACACACATACACACACGCACACACATGCATACATATACACGCATGCACATACATATAGCGCGCACATGCACCCGCATATATACACACACACATACACACGCACACATACACACACATACAACACACACCTTATTCTAGTGTGCGTGTATGTGTGTGCGTGTGTGCATACACACACTCAACAGCAAGGACCTCCACAGATTATAAACACCAGCATGAGGGGCTCATTGGGGCCACCACAGACAGCGCCTCTGATAATGGGCTGTTTGATCTGAGAACTCAGTGGTGAGCAAGAGTCAAGTCC
>NW_011915574.1:0-3129 GCF_000151845.1 Pteropus vampyrus | reverse complement strand
AGTAGTTTTTGGTTTTTATGGATCAAACTGATGTCCAGGTCAGGTAATAGACTGCTTATAGCTACATATTTATATATCTGTCTATACATCAAACAGTAAAGTCATAATTTTATTTTCGGAGTTATGAATTTCCCTGTGATCCCCAACTTCCTATTTCATCCAGGTGCCCCACATCCTTCCGCCCCCAAGCCCCAGGCCAGTAGGTCATAGGGATGGGATCCTGACTTACAGGAACTACTTAAAATTTCCATGGGCTGATACAGCTGGATGATATATTAGGTGTCTGCATTTTGTTCATTGTCTCCTGTTGCCTAGTGGTCTCCTGGTTGTCATGCTGCTTCTCTTGTGGCCAGTTTCCTTATTGCCTAATCTTCCCCCTACAGTATTCCTCATCTGCCCATGGCTCATCTTCCAGCCATTCTAGTTCTTCACTGTTATCTTTCACTCTATTCCTGACCCATGTGTACTGAACTTGTTGTTTACTAGTCTGTCTCTCAAACCTAGGTTCTTACCTAGATCTTGTCTAAACATCCTTATAAGTGTGTGTCTTTGATCGCAATGACCTGTTGCTCACCTCCCTACATGACTCTTCATACCTACTTATTTCTCCAGCCCTAGCTTTGAACTTGAAGCTTGGGCTCTGTAAGACCCAGATAGTTCTTTTCATTCATTTCTCTACATTTTCCTATCTTCAAATCATGTCAGGTACACAATGAGTTCATTTCATAGGTGTTTATTGGTTGAAATATATATACACCTTCTTATTCAGAAACGTAATCAATATGGAGATGTATCTATATGTGATAGTTAGTGTGGCTTGTCACTAAGTGTGTCTAATGCAAAACTATTTGGGAACTATTTGGGATTGATGATAGTACCTAAGAGGTGAATTGATTTGAATTGATTAGCACAAGAGACAAACCAAATGCATAGCCCAATTTTAAGTCTTTAAAAATACATTATATATATATATGTGTGTGTATTTATTCATATATATGTGTGTGTGTGTGTATTTATTCATAAAAATCAGTATTTGCAGAATATCCTCTGCAATGACATTATGAGAATTTCTTTCATTGTACTTAAATGAAGAATCTTCCTGTGTAAGATGGATTTACACAATATTTGCAATTGTATTTAGTGAGGAAAATTGAGATTTGCTCTAAGCTGACTTTTCAGTCATGGTCTAATTTATGTCCCAAAGCTAGTCTTGGTGATACGGCTTACCAAATAGAAACAGCATCTCTGTCTGCCTGCCTTCTCAAGGTCTTTATTGGTTTCATCTTCTCAAAGGATTGCCCCACATTTTGTAGCTCCTGTCAGGAAACTACATGTATGTCCATACTGTGCATTCGTATATTTTCTTTTTTGTTTTGTTTTGGGGGATAGCATGCACATGAGTGTGCCATGAGAATATTATGAAAGACTTTGTAATTTGGGGCAGAAATAATTTTTTTCCTTCAGTGACAATCCAGCTTTTATTGGTGATTTAGGTTATAGTTACAGGTCAAGGAGTTGATCCTGGTTTAGGTAGCTAAAAACTAGTAACAAATCTGAAAAAAAAATATGCAAGTTGAAATTCAAATCTTAAATATAGAAGTAAATTGGCTAGATTATGCTGAGGCAAAATAGCAGGTATTCTTAAATCTCTAGTTTTATTCAAATCATATTATGTCTTAGCTCAGTTATGTCAGAGAACATTCACACTTGTTTTTTATAGAGAAAACCGATTAGCTTTGAAATCAGAACATACTGCTTTTCTAGGCGATAATTTAAAATATAACTAATTGTATATTTTCTCAATATTAAGGAACTGCAGAATCCCAAAACAGTACATTATAAATTCGTACTTGAGATAACTAAGCCAAATAAATAAATGAAATGGTCAAAAGTAATATATACGTATGGTAGTTCTGAAAAATACATAATGTGTATATATTTCCTTTTGCAGTTAACAAGTAATTAGAAATCTTTAAATATTCAACTGGCATTTGATTAAAGCAACATTATAAACAATTACTTAAGTTTAGAGAAGAAAATGTTTAAATAATCACTTGGATTTAATTGTATTTTCAACTAAGTTCTTAACAAGTCCGTGGGAGAAGAGCTTGTCACTATTCTGATGCTGACTTGGGGGAGTAACATTTTCAGACTGTTTTACAGAATTATGTTGAAAATTGTTAGGGAGAATTATCACGGGGCCTCTGTTGCTTAGTGGGAAAGTGGTTGAAGTCATATTAGGAGATGTGATTTGGACACAGACCTGAAATTATTCATACAAGATGAGGTGACAATTGCTCTGGGAAAAAAATGGATACCATTGACAATGAGAAAAAGAAACAGAGATTAAGCACACACACACACACACACACACACACACACACACACACACACACACACACACACATGCACATCAGAGACCTCTCAAATGCTAAAATGATACTTGAAAAAATCTAAAAGCCATTTGCTTCAGAAGTGATGCTGCTTTCTGTGATTCGAGCTTGCTTTTTCAAAAGTGAATGAATTATTCTCACTATAATTTCTTCCAGAAATGGTCTGGCACACCTCATCAACCACACACACATGAACTTATGGAGTTTAAACTCCAAAGTTTACCACAAAAAAGCCGATGACAAAAAGAGAAGCGTCTGTGAAGCACAGCCAGCCTGATGTGCTGATCTCCCCAGCATTTATGCCCTGTTTCTTTTGCCTTTCCCTCCCTCTCACTCCTGTCTGCTCCACCAGCAGGAATGAATGGTTGACTGCCGACTCTTCCAGCTTCAGATCAAGTCCTCACTACTTCTAGAAGCTTCTCTGCTCTCTAGAGCATAGTATTCTTTCACGTTTCTGAATTCACAATGGTTATTCGGAGATAAATCTTAAACTGTCTTGTCTTTAATTTCCATGAGCATTTTGGTGTGCTATAGTCAAGAGTTCAGGTTCTGACGTCAGATTTTTGGCTTTTAAATCTTGTCTCTTATCTAGCTCTGGGACTTTTGACCAAGGTACTTGATCTTGCTAATCTTGTCTCCATCCGTGAAAATTGGGAATTTACCATCAGTAAAATGGTGACAATTACACGAAAGGTAATGCATGTGGCATGCTTAAGCACAGGGGGCCCTGGCACAT
>NW_011915573.1:0-3745 GCF_000151845.1 Pteropus vampyrus | reverse complement strand
GGCTCAGGGAAGGTCGGAGGCCTCGCTGGGTCGGCCCTTCCACAGCTCCTTGTCGTGAGCCCCAATCCCTTTCAGAGATCACGGCCCCTGTGATCGCTCTCAGTTTCCATCTCGCAGTCAGGAACGGTCTACTGTCTGCGACTCACCTGCCCCAAGCGAACGGTACGTTTCAGTGAGCCGTTCCACGGTGATAACTTGTTTCTGATTCATTTAGCAACCGATAAACAAATCCTTTGCCAAAAACCTCACTCGTCTTTCTTACGCATTCAAGTACTTAGGCTCTCATTCGACTTAGCTTTCCAGGGGCTTGTGAGTTAGAGACTTCAGAACATATGAGCTGTAAGGGGCAGAGTCCAGCAGTCCCAGCTTAGGGGTATCTGGACCTAAGAAAGTGGCCTGTTTGGGCCGCCAAGCCTGCCATGCCTGAGTGCTGGATTTCTCCAGATTTCCTGGGGTGAAGGAGACAGGGAATGTCCCCTGCCATGGTTTTTTGTGTCCTCTCTAGAATATGGGCTCCCAGAGCAGGGGGACTTGTTTTGCCGTGTTCATCATGCTTGGCCTGTGGCAGGTGCTCAGTGAACAAATGCTGATGAATGAATAAATATGTCACCCAACATGATGAGTTCTGATGCCCAGCCAGCAGATGGAGTGATAAACACTGTAGCAAATAGTTACTATGCTGATCTCTGAGATATATTATTTCCCCCAAAACGTACCCCAATATTATCCTGCACATAATGTGGTGCTTATGGTAAATCACCAAGGCTGTGAAATAAGGACTCTGCTTAGTGCCAATAAACAAATCCTACGTCACATCGCTGTCTCCTCTGCAGCAAGCCGTACTCACACGAACCAGAGAGCACGCTTGCCTTTCCAAAACTGAACCAGAATTACTTCCAATATACGAATGATGAAAAGTACTTAAGTTTTCGTCCGCCATTTCCCCAAGAGTTCCTGTTAGACGGAGCCCCAATGTGGTGCCTTCTATTCTGCAAGGAAGAGGTGCTTTATTGAGTTCCGGTCTTCCGGTCTTGGTGGGTCCTCAGAATCATGTAGGCTAGCCTCCACTCCCCCACCACCACAATATTAGAGATGCGGGGCCCTCAAGGCCCAGAGAAGGCACCGGTGGCAATAATAATGAAAGGGATCTATTTAGAGCCCCTTATCTCTTATGAGGTGCTGCCACGTGCTTTCATCTCATCTCATGAGGACCCTAGAATGACATGTCACTAGCCCCATCTTAAAGGTGGGGAAGTTAAGTCTAGTAAGCATCCTGGAACTCGCCCAGGATTCCACAGACCAGGAGATGTGGGGCTGACCCTGAAGGTGACTTCAGCTCAAGGACCTACTAAGGTCCCCATCTCACAGATGAGGGCATCAGGGCTGAGGCAGGCTCAGCAACGTCGGCTCTCCCAAGGACAGGGAACGTCCCTGGGCTGTAGTACGGCAGTGAGTCGCCTGGCTCCCAGGGTTCCTTCAAGTGCCCGTGTCACCATCCCTGAAGAGAGGAAGGCCTGCTATGACCGCTGTTTCAAAACAGGTCAGGTGTCTCTAGGTGCAAAGTCCCCAAGAGGGACTCGCCTTTGCGCCTGACCCCTCCCCAACCCCCACCCAGGGCCTCCTTTTAGCTCCTCGTAAGAAGGAACACCCTTTGCTTTTGTCTCTCTAGGACTGGACAGTGACTTCCTGGCTGTGCTGAGCGACTACCCATCCCCTGACATCAGCCCCCCAATATTCCGCTGCGGGGAGAAACTACGTGTGATTTCTGAGTGAGTCAGCTTTCCACAACGTTTACAATCCCCCCACAAAGGATGAACTTGGTTTGGGTGGAAAGAGTTAGATTTTAGCTATAGCTGTCCAGTTCCACATGGGCCCTGGTCCTATTGAGAGGTGAGAAGTTTGGCCCAGACAGAGGCCTAAATGCTTGATCTTCCTTAATGCTGCCAGCACTCTAAAACCTCCTGTGGCTCCCCAATGCCTACTGGATGAAAGTTAAATTCCTTAATGGCTTTTGAGACCCTTTATGATCCAGGCTCTGCTTCTCACGTTGGCCTCATCTCCCAGCACACATGCAGTGCTGATATTATCTACCAGTGCTAGCTCAGGACGGAGGACACGAGGGTCTGGAAAAACTTCCGATGACAAAAAAAAGTGTCGCCTTCTATCCTGTTGTCTCTCCCTGATTCAAAACAGGCTGTAGAAGAGATGGAGGCTCTAAGCCCCGTTTATTTAAACCCTCGTTGACAGAGACACACTAAAGTATCTTGGTTATATCGCAGGATGTGAGTCAGTATAGTAAACATTTATTTTTAAAAAGCTTCCGGTTGTAGAACATAAGTTAGAAACACCAGCTGCTGGTCCCAGAAAGGTGGCTATCGCCAGCATGTGGGGAGATTCTCTGCTTAGCTTGAAGCGGGAGGATAGATTTAAAAACTAAATTTTCATAGGAAGAGATTTGGGTCAACGTAGCCAATGACAGATTTTAAAAACTAAGGTCCCTATGTGCCCTGGTTAAATCTGATTACTCTGTTCATGCATTCATTCGCTTTGCCGTTTACCCATCTACGCTTTCCTGCCCTCTCTTTTCCTACAGTGAAAGGGGCTGGTGGAAGGCCATCTCCCTTAGCACTGGTCGAGAGAGTTATATTCCTGGAATATGTGTGGCCAGAGTTTACACGGGTGAGTACATCCCATCTCAAGCGGCATGAATAAAGCATGATATTTACGCCAGTGACGCGTAAGTTTGCATAGAGCGATTCCACATAGTACAGCAGGGAAAAGGCATTGGTCTGAAAAGTTCGCATCCACTCTTAGCTCAGTTCATAAGGAAGGGTGCCACCTTGGGGTGCCCCTTCCCCATTCTGAGGCTCCATTTCCGCATGAGTAAGAACATAAGGAGTGAGACCATTCAGTTCTAACGCGGGGTGCCTGGCACATAGCAAATGAACGCTCAGGACCTGTTACAGGATGCAATGCAATGCAGTGGCTAAAAGTCACTCTGTGTAGGTGTAAATCCTGTCTCTGTCACTTACCGGCTAGGTGACAGTGGGCTTGTCACTCAACATTCTGTGCATAAGTTCCCTTTTCTCACCCGTTGAATAGAGATCATAACAAAGAATGATAGAGATAATAATATATAATAATGTGACCAACGTATAGGGTCAAAAATGAGATAGGATAGTACATGGATAGTTCTCGAAACAACGCCTGGCATTGCAGTAAGCACTCGATACCTATTAGCTGCATTCTTATCCAGTCACATCCAGAACACAGGGAATGCTTACTGCCAAAAACGTTTACATGTCCAACTTGATAAGTGAAGGACTCAAGCAGAAGAGAAGAAGCCGTCACAAACCAGGCGTGGAGGAGAAGAAAACAAGCACTCTGCTTTGCCCTGCGGTGAGGCGCTGCAGCGCTGGGCGAATTGGAGGCCGGCGCATCTGGGCTGCAGCACGTGTGGTTCGGCTTCCGCCTTTCCATGGAAGAGCCTCGAGAAAGTTACTCAGCCTCTTCGAGCCACAGCTTCCTCATCTGCCAAGCTACCGAGGCTGGACCTTGGCAAAAAAGTGTATACTATACAGGAAAGAAGAATGAAGGAAGGAAGGAAGGATGGAAGGAAGATCGAGGATGAACGAAGAGGAGGAGGAGGACGATGAGACGAGAGAGATGAGATGATGAGAGAGAGAGAGAGAGAGAGAAGAGTAGAGACGAGACTGCTCTCTCGACGGTCAAATAACTTCCTTAC
>NW_011915572.1:0-1086 GCF_000151845.1 Pteropus vampyrus | reverse complement strand
CAGAAAGGTGAAGCAGAGTCTACAGATGGTGGGGGCGGGGGGTGGCAGAATTAAAGGACCTTGCAGTTGTCTCGGTCACTCCTCATTTAACAGATGAGCAAGCAAGGCATCTAGGATTACCGAGTCTGCTAATCACGCTGAACTAATTATTACCTCTGTGAGGTGCATCTCTGCTAACGTACTCAACTCCCCCGCGAGGTAGCTTTAATAGTCCATTCTACAGACGAGGAAACTGCTGTAGGCAAGTGACCTGCCCAAGACGACATGGCCAGCAAAGGGCACCATTGGGATTAAACTAGTTCGGACTCCACTCTAATGACACCCGGTTCACCCAGGACTTTCCCACCCATCATCACATTGGAGACCTGTGCCTGGCCCAGGGTAGGGCTCAATGAATGTTTGTCATCTTCAAGGATGGGGTGACCCTCACAGTGTCTCAGGAGGCAGGTAGGCGTCCACTGTGGGGCTGAGGGTCAGAGGAGTTGAGCAACTTGCTCTGGGTCACCCAGCGAGTACCAGAATGAGGGCTGGCACAGGCTTTCCACAGCCTCCCACTGACGGAGAGATGCTGACAGACTTTTCTCAGGCACGCTGAAGTATTTAGGGTTGAGGTTTTATGACGTCTGAAACTTACTTTCCAGTGATTAAAAATAAAAGAGAGAATGAGAACAAGAAAGCAAAACACTAACAAGTGTGGGGTCTACGTGACGGTGTTGGTTCATCCTACTATTCGTTCAGCTCCTACGTAGGTTAAAATTTTCCAAAATAAAAAGTTGGAGACAAATGCATCTCGCATGTCTCTCCCTTTCTAGGAAGACCTTGAGAGCACCTGTCCCCCTCCCCAGGAGCATGGCTGATTTAAGGGCCTGCACATACCCAGACACTGGGAGTCCATGAGTCGAGCGTCCGTTTCTGACCATGGCAGCCTCTGCCCCTCGCCATCCACACAGAAGGCCTTCCCGCTGTCCCCGTCCCTCTGGCTGGCTCGGTACCGGGCCGTCCTGATCACACTGCAAGGCCCGCCTCGTTCTTCTGACAGTCAGTGACACCTGGAACCAAGGGATGGGCGCAATGACTGATGACATG
>NW_011915570.1:0-1635 GCF_000151845.1 Pteropus vampyrus | reverse complement strand
GCTCTCTATAATTCCTGAAGCACTCTGAATATTCAAGATTTCAAAAGACATTTGGATTATCTTCCCTTCAGAAAGAAAAGCCTAAGGGAGGGAAGCTCCTTAATCTTACAAAGGTATCATCCCCAAACCATAGCAAATAGCATTCTTAATGGTAAAACTTTAGAGCATTTCTATTAAATTCAGGAATTAGTCTAGGATGCATGCTATCATGGGTAATGATTCTGCATTGCACTGGGGGTCCTAGCCAATGTAACGAGATTCCCAAACTGTCAAAGGTCTGCTCCTTGCCTCTCCCCTTCCAGCTGCCACTATTATCTGTGTTTTCACTAATGAGTTTTCAGAATTATCAACTCCCACTCATGTCCTAATGCTCCAGAATATCCTTCCTTCATATATGCTACTGTTTGATTCCTGCCTATATTGCAAGTATGGAGAAAAGAACAAAAGGTGGCCCCAAGGAGAGGCTGTAACTATAGTAGGCCCTTCCTATACACACATCGAGTTTTGGGAGCACTGAAGACAGTGCAGTGAGAACCCTGGCTCTGACCACATGGTCCCTTTATACCACCAAAGCTGCAGAGTGGAGAGAGACAGAGAGACGAGCTTTGGTTCCAGAAGAACTATGCCTGAGCTCACAGAGGTATGAGGCAGGTCCTAGGCACTGACTCCAGTATCACATAGCTCAAGATATACAGTCCAATTTTCATTTCTTTTGATCCTTCCTGTCTCTCCCTTTAACAAGTCACATGTAATCCCTAGTGTACCTGCAGACAAGGGCTCTGGATCAAGTACTAGCTAGCAGACTTCCTTGCACCCCCACTCCCCGAAGGCCCCCTAACCAACTTCGAGCCTCCAGAGCGCTGGTGTCCTCAGGGTTTGCCATGACCTTGTTCATCAACTGCTCTTGCTTGACTTTTAGCTTCTCCTTCTGTTAAAGATAGAGAGAGAGAATCTGTGAAGTCTGCCACGCCGTAAGGATTAGCCTTCATACCTCCAAGACCATGGCTACAGTCATTGCAACTAGGCCATAAGGCTCAGGGCTTGACCTCAGGCTGCTACTAGGGAATGGACTCTGGCAAACCACATGGCTATTTACATTTAAGTGAGCCCCAGGCCAATACTACTGATGGGAGAAATGGCTTATTGGATGAATGTCCCCAAAGCATGCTCATTCATTCAGGCATTAGCTCTTCATTGAGTGCCTACTGTTCATCAGGTGCTAGTTGTACAAAGGGGAAACAAGACTCTCCCTGCCCTTGAGATGCTCAATCTAGGGGTATTGAGGCCAAGATTTGGCACAGGCCACTCACCTGGTTAGCCATTTCCAAAGACAAGAGTCTTTTCACAACATCATCAACCCTGTGGAAAAACCACAGCAATGAGAGACAGATGTAGGGGTAGAAGGGAAAAGGGAAACAATGCTCTTTTAGTTTAGTTTGAAAAGCAAGCATGACTGAAAATTTCTTTTTTAAAAACAAATGAGTCTCTCTGGAAGTTAGGAGCTATTTCTCAGGGATTAACAGTCAGAGCAGATCTAATTTGCTGGGCTGAGCACATGGAATGATGTGATAACTATGGAAAACTGAAGCTGTCAGCTTAAGTGTTCCAGGCTTGTCATGGGGGGGGGGCAAAGGG
>NW_011915569.1:0-1294 GCF_000151845.1 Pteropus vampyrus | reverse complement strand
GGGGGGCAGAGCATGGAAGGAAAAGAAAGCAAAGCAAAGCCGCCCCGTCCCCCCAAAAAAATCAACCTGAGATTTCCCACTGAACAACACCTATCAAGTAGCCAGGCCAAAACATTTCCTTCTCAATAGGGAATGGGTGTTTTTATTCCTCTTGAGTTAAGATTTTAGACTCAGACCCCCAAAGGTACAATAGCTGTGATCTTGTTGAAACTACATAAATTTTAATTTCCTCCCTTGTAACATGAAAAAAAAAAAAACTACATCATAAGATTGTGAGGAGGACATGTAAAACTACATAAAATAGCTAGTGTGGCTATGACTAAAGTTCACAGTAAGCTCTTCATCCCCTTCTCTTCCTGGGTTCCCGGGATTAAGGAGTTTATAATTGAGTTGTGAATACCCCAGGCACCTGCCCCCAAACGCACTTGACAAGCATGCATGGTGCTCAAGTCCAGCCAGGCCTGGGGCGCTGTTGCCTGAACAGTTTGGCCTGCATGGTGCTGAGCACTGAGGAGGACACGCGATGACAAAGTGCCGTTCCCGCCCTCCTGCACACAAACACAAGCCTACAGAATTTGTGTTCAAGTGGATTAAAGTCTTACTCTAAGACTTCTGCTTCCCAGCATGTGAATCTTGGGCCTCTGGCAGCCTGACCGGAAGTGACTGCGCTTCCACAGACCCCTTGCAAAATTTGCAGGTGGATGGAAAAATGTCTTGTATGTAAGGCCTTATTTATTCATATATAAATATAAATGCATAGCACATAGTTTGAGGAATAAAACTCATATATGAACTTCTTAATTTGTACTTTTGGTCTTAATAAAGAAAACAGATGATGAAAAAAGCTATCATGAGGGGGTATCTGAAGTTTATTGATAAAAGCGATGAGGGGATCATGCTTGGGGTGGGAACACTGGTCATCGGCACACGATACATACAAATCTGCCATGACTTTCAAGAACAAGGGGTCTTGATTTCTTGAATCTCAGGTAGCTGAGCTCTCAGTCAGCGAGCTGCCTCCCAGTCTCAGCATCGGCTGTGCTGCTGCCTGAATGACTTCCACTACTCGTTAGCTTAGAGATGGTATCTGACTGATCTGTATCCTAGAAACAGAGGTTCCCATTTCTCCTGGGGCCTATACCCCTATATGAATGACCAAGGAAGCAAACTGGACTGTCTGCTAAGGTGTTTTGATTGACTACTTTCGTGTTCTTACATTTAGGTTCATTGCTCTTAAACAGCACTAATGTCCCCTGTGTGCTATCATACCATCACCACTTTATTTCTGCCTAAC
>NW_011915568.1:0-1509 GCF_000151845.1 Pteropus vampyrus | reverse complement strand
TCCCTTTACAACCATTTGTCCCACTTCCCCCACCTGCAGCCTCTGGCAACCACCAATCTGTTTATTCTCTTTGTATCTATGAGCTTGTTTTTATTTGACTATTGTAAATCATGCTGCAGTGAACATGGCGGGGTACATATACCTTTTCAAGTTACTGTTTTCATTTTCTTCAGATACCCAGAAGTGGAATTGCTGGATCATATGGATCATATAGTAGTTCTATTTTTAATTTTTTGAGGAACCTCCATACTGTTTTCCATAGTGGCTGTACCAATTTACATTCCCACTAACAGTGCACAAGGGTTTCCTTTTCTCCACATCCTTGTCAACACTTGTTATTTTTTGTGTTTGTGATAATAGACACTCTAACAGGTGTGAGGTGACATCTCATTGAGGTAATAATTAGCATTTCTCCAAGGATTAGTGATGTCGAGCACCTTTTTATGTACTTATTGGCCATCCATATGTCTTTGGAAAAAATGTCTATTCAGATCATCTGTCCATTTTTTAATTGGATTATTTATTTATTTGCTATTGAGTTGTATGAGTTTTTTAAAGTATATTTTTCTATATTAACTAATCTAATATATGATATATATATATGATATATATGATAATATATATCTTTATCTAATACATGATTTAAAAATGTTTTCTCCCATTCAGTAGGTTACCTTTTCATTTTAGTGATGGTTTCCTTTGTTGTGCAAAAGCTTTTTGTTTCATGTAATTCCACTTGTTTATTTTTGTTTTTGCTACCCTGAATAGTTATTTTATAAAAAGAAAATTAAAATTCTTTTAAATTAGAATACCATTTACAATACAGGTATCTTTTAAGAACATAAATTGAGTTCTTGCAAACTAAGTATTTCATCTTTATAAAGTAGTCAGTAAAATGACCAGCTCGGATATTGTTTTATATCAGCATTTCTCCAACCTCATTTGGCAGAACTTATTCAGAAGGATGTAATTAGTGCTGTGTTAAAAAAAAAAAAAAGACAGCTTCTAAAAAAATTTTGGGAATTGCTGGATCCTTTAAATTGCTGAAATACACTGTAGATCTTGAAAAGGGGTAATATTCCAAAATGATTTGGAAAAGAAATTATATTTTTACCCTGAATATTTCTAAGAATTAGCATTTTTTTAAAAAAACTGTTATGATGGTATCTACTTGTAAGTCTTTTCCTGAATGTCACAATCAATTTCTGATGTACACAATGGGCAAAATAGACAAAGCAACATTTATTACAAGAATGTTGCTTTAATAGAAATCCTTTCTGTCTGGGTATATGAAAGGTATTTGTAATTTAAAATCATCATTTTTGTTTGTAATACACATGATATATTTTATGATAAAATAGTAATTATCAATATTAATGCACTTTAATATCCCCTAAATTTCTATTTGAGAGTCCTATACTAATACATTTTTGTATGCATATGAAACAAATATATATACTTAAATAGATTAAATGTTTTAAAATTTTTTCCCCTTTTTTTAAATTTTTC
>NW_011915567.1:0-1040 GCF_000151845.1 Pteropus vampyrus | reverse complement strand
CAGTTTTTGGTAGTAAAATGACCTAGAAAAGACACTAGTCTTTGACAGTACTTACGCACTCACTCCCTTCCTCCCTCCTTCCTCCCTTCGTTCCTTCTTTGTTCCCTCCTTCTCTCCCTCCCTCCTTCCTCCTTTCTCTCCTCTCCTCTTCTCTTTTCTTCCTTTCCTTCCAAAAATTAAAAATTTTCAATTAGTTGACATATTATATTAGTTTCAGGTGTACAACATAGTGATTAGACATTTATATAACTTATAAAGTGGTCACCCTGATAAGTTTAGAATCTGTCTGACATCATACATAGTTATAATGTTATTGACTATATTTCCTATGCTGTAGTTTACATTCCTGTGACTACTGTAATAATTGGCAGTTTGTACATCTTAATCCCTTCCCCTTTTTCACCCATCCCCCAAACCCCCTCCCATCTGGCAACTATTAAAATGTTCTTTGTATCTGAATTTGTTTCTGTTTTGTTCATTTGTTTTATTTTTTTAGATTCCACATGTAAGTGAAATCATATGGTATTTATCTTTCTCTGTCTGACTTATTTCACTTAGCATAATGTCCTCTAGGTCCGTTCATGTTGTCACAGATGGCAAGATATCATTTTTTATGGCTGAGTAATATTCTATTGTATATGTATGTACCATATTTTTATTTATTCATCTATCAGTGGACATTTACATTACTTCCATATCTTGACTATTTTAAATAATGCTGCAGTGAACATAGAGTGCATATGTCTTTTCAAATTAGTGTTTTAGATTTCTTTGAATAAATACCCAGAAGTGGAATTGATGGGTCATATGGTAGTTCTACTTTTAATTTTTTGAGGAACTTCCATACAGTTTTCAGTAATGGCTGCACCAATTTACAATCCCACCAACAGTGCATGAGAGTTCCCTTTTCTTCACATGCTTGGCAACACTTGTTTGTTAATTTATTGATGATAGCCATTCTGACAAGTACAAAGTGATATCTCATTGTGGATTTTAATTTGCATTTCTCTGATGATTGGTGATGTTGAGCATCTTTTTAC
>NW_011915566.1:0-845 GCF_000151845.1 Pteropus vampyrus | reverse complement strand
TGAAAATCTATAGAGCAAAATATTAGAAATAATACAGAGATTAGAAGGTTGCTGTAAATAAGATCAATGTACAAAGTCAAAACAGTAACAAAATTTAGAAAATTTACTTAAAGCACTAATTACAATAATAATAATAACAAAAAACTGAGAATTCTTAGAAATTAATATAATAAAAAAGCACAAGACCACTATGGGGAAAAAATCAAAACAACTTATTGAAAGACACAAAATAATATCTAAGTAGTTGGAGACAAAATATATCCATGGGTAGAAAGACTTGATATTCATAAAAAATGTCAATTTTTGTCCTAATTAAATTAAAGTTAATTCAGTTACAATAAAATTTCTCAAGAGAGTTTGTCATAAATGACAAAACTTTAAAAATCAGACAATACAGGGAAGGTAAAAATATGTAAAAAATCTTAAATAATCATCATTATAATGATGATGATGAGAGGTTTGCCCTATCATATTCTGAAAATTTATACAAAGCTAGAGTAATTTACACAGTGGCATAGGTATAGAGAAATCTACCAATGGAACAGAATAGAGAGTATAGAAACAGATGTATATATTAGGAATTTGACTTATGAAAGAGGTAGTATTACAAAGCAGCATGAAAAAAACAGACTAATAAACTGGTCTTGTTCAGGGGAATATAGTCAATAATATTGTGATAAGTTTGTTGTGACAGAGGATTACTAGAATTACTGGGATGACCACATTGTAAGGTATAAGAATGTCAAATTATTATATTGTACACCTTAAACTATTATAACTAAGATAATATTGTATACTAGCTATATTTAAATAAAAATCCCATAGGATCTACTAGATAGATAGAT
>NW_011915565.1:0-1129 GCF_000151845.1 Pteropus vampyrus | reverse complement strand
CCAACCCTTGCTTATTGCAATTATCCTCACTTTGTACAGGTCCTTGATAACTGAGCCATGCAAAACAAAGACACCTCAGTCTCAGTTAACACTGCAATTTGCAAAACAAAGACTGACCATCATTTTAATAGTTTAATTTTACTCTTTAATTCAGTAAGTGGGGCACAATCAAATATTTCCTATTATTAAGCAATGTAGAGTACTTTTTCTTTGATGAATTCTCAAACTGGCTAAAATATTAGATATGAACATTTAATATTTATAGTGAATAATTTACATACATTTTCATTAACCTTGTTTTCTGAAAGTTAAAAATATAATCATTACTGGCATAGGTGTTATTACCTCATATTATGATGGTTACGTTGGATTTTAAAGTGTACTCGACTTTGGGAATTTTTAGTTCTGTCCTCATAATGTGTGTTTCTTCTCTAAAATTCTTAAATTTGTCTTAAAAACAATTGTAGAACATTTATTACCTGTCATCCATTCATATTTTTAAAAAATATATCCTAATTTCAGAAAGATAGAAGAAAAAAAGAAAAATTATAGTTGAAAAATAAAAATATAGTTTTACATAAAAATATTCTTGTAATTTTAAATATGTAACAACTATTTTAAATTTTACACATTGTATTACATATACATGATCTTTATATGGTTACAGTGATTTGCTTATATCATTTTTAAATTTAATAGGTCCTGTTAAATAATAAAAATTTAACCGAGTAAATTTAAAGGTTACATTGGCTTTATTCAACAGTTTACCGATTGGGCAGGATCCCATTCAGCAAATAGAAAGACGCTTTGCTGAGTTGTAGAAAAGCAAACGTTTTCAAAGGCAGGAAGAAGGCAGAAACAAGGAAATTATTAGCAAAGAATGCATTGTTAAGACAATGCAAGGGGTCTATAGGGCAGATTATTTTACTAGTACTGACCAGGTAATTCTATGCTGACTGGTTAAAGGTTACATTCTTGGGAAGCTGGAACTGCAGTTAGGTTAAGTATTAAATCTTGGTTTGCTGATGTGGGGCCAAGAGCAAGTGACTCCATTTGAGACCTGTTTTTTCTTTCTTTCTTTCTTTCTTTTTTTTTTTTAACAGTTTTGTGCATTCCTAAATCTTCATAT
>NW_011915564.1:0-2514 GCF_000151845.1 Pteropus vampyrus | reverse complement strand
ATAGGAACAATGGGACAATGAATGGTCCTCTCTCATCTCATTATCACTTCTGTAGCATTAAGTGTCAATTGGTCAGAGAAAAATCTTTCTCATCTCTATAGCATTTGTGTCCCCCAACTCTCCATTTACTGGAAAAAGATAATAGATAAAAACATAGTCCTCAGAAGTTTAACTTTTTATTTTTTTAGGTAATTTAAAGAAAGGATACATAATATTCAGACCCGAATATAATACATATTATGAAATTATACTATAGAATTATAGTATTTGTCATTTGGCACTCACTGGGCTTGGTTCTTGCTTCTATTTAAGTAGGGCGAGTTGGGCATGTTCTATGAACTCTGATCTCAAATTCTTATTTTGAAAAATGGGTATAATAATACTTTAAAGGTAAATTATCATGACAGTGACCTTAGATGAGTAAACTGTAAAGCTTCTAGTGCAGAGCCTTTCCCTCCTTCCCTTGGGCTTCCCTGGGAATTTAACTGTGTCAGTTAGTAGGAAGAGAATGGAAGAAGCATTGGGTGTGGGACAGAAAGAGAATGGCAAAAGTTTTTTCCTTATTATATAATGCTTGTCTGAATTGAAGAAGTTACTTAATCTCTCTGAACTGTAGTTTACACATTACAAAAATGAAAAAAAAATCTGATATAACTACCTCAGTGGCTTATAGAAGTTGAATTAGAAAATAGATTTCAAAGTAATTTGTAAACTATGGGAAAACACCGAAAGAAAATAGCTGGGGTAGTTTGCTTGGAAGAATTTCTAAACGGATTTGTTAAATTAAAAAAAAAAGCAAGATGTTGGGAAATGTGTAAAAGACAATCACATTTTAAACACATAATAACTAAATTCATATATATGTATAGATTGTGTGTGTGTGTGTGTGAGAGAGAGAGAGAGAGAGAAAGAGAGAGAGAGAGAGAGAGATTGATTGATTTGTGTGATCACATCAGCATGGATAAATATGACTCAGATTGCTTATGTGAGCCCTTTAATAATATTGGGGTGATGAAGGAAGAAATTTGACAGTAAATCAAACCTATAAACTTACAAAAATATTTTTAAGAAATAAAGAAAGATAAGATGTTTATATCCAAGGTAAATATGTGTGTGATATAATCTATGTTGATTTAAAGTGCACAAATAAATATTTGTGTGCATATTATATAGAGTGAACTATTCAAGGATAACTACTAAAACATTAAAGGTAAGCATATCAGAGTAAAGCATAGTGAAGAAAAATGTCTCGACTTTATTTCTAAACATGGCCTGGATTGTTTAATTATTGCTCAATGAGTACGTTATTTATAACATCTAAAATACACACATATTTGCATTGTAAAAAATAAAACAAAATCACTAAACAAATCCAAGTGAATATTATCAATTCCTCCAGGCATTTCTGAACTATGTGCAGCAATATGCCTTTCTTTTTACATTGCTGTTATTACTAGTCGATTGTGGCATCTTTTCTTATTAAGGCTAGACATGATTCATAATTCTTCACACAATGCAACAGGAGCCATTACTAAATGATGAGCGATAATCACGCTAGATAAATTCAATTTGCCATCAAAGCATCAATTCAATTCCTTGAAAGTTTAGTTCTGGATTTTCATCTTTGCTTCTGAATTGCATTAACACGATTTCAGCTAACTGTTTCCAAAATAAATAAATGTTACATTAAGATAATAAATTTGAACTTTTTTCATAAGATTACAAAATAATGGTATTAGAGAATTATTAAATAAGAAAAAATAATCATTCACATATGCCAATGCTTCTATCAGGAAAAAGTTCAAGGAGATTAAAAGAATATTTTAAGCTTCTAAAGTAGAGAAAAGGATCGGACACACATCTCACAATTGTGTGTCCATGCTCCCATTACTATGGAAGAAACGATAGGACATTCACTTATTGGCAAAATGGATTGAACTTCCACTAGATAATTTAAAGATACATTTCCATTTGACTTTGCCCTTTAATAGTAATGGTAAATTCATGCTAATTTTCTGGAAATAACTTTACCTCAGACTAATTTTCCTCATCTGTGAAATGAAACTACAACAATCTCTCACCTCCCTCCACAGCCTGGTTACACATGAAAGGGCTCTGTTAACACCTAAGTAGAAAACAAATATGAATAATTGTGACTTTAGAGGGATATTACAGCATATTTTTTATATGAGAAAAATGTTAGTCATGATAAAACTTAAAACAGCAGATGATGCTCCGAAGGAAAAAAATAGTTTCTTTATTGTCTATTTCCTTTTGCTATTTTAGGTTCGGCATCCCCTAATTCTTTAAAATCATACTTGATTTTGGTGATGGCAATTGTCTCATACTTGCAATGAACGCTTGTTGTGTTGAATTGTATATTGTGGGGGCTAGAGATCTTTAAATCCTTGTTTATCAGAATCTTCTGTCAAATACTGAACCTTTTGGAAACTTCTATTACTATTTGTAAAATGGAAAAACATTAAGGCAGCATGGCCATAAAATAGTTACTAA
>NW_011915563.1:0-1286 GCF_000151845.1 Pteropus vampyrus | reverse complement strand
CAGAGACTGGAGGGGGTAGAGAAGAGGTTCAGCTCTATGTCTGTCCCCTTAGGCCCCAAGTTCATCCTTTCTGTCCCACCTTGGTCTCGGACTCTGCTTCGACCTACTGCCAGTAGGGGGCACTCAGGGACTGGGAAAAGCCCCTGCCTGCCCACTGAGGGCAGCTGATTCGTCTAACTCCTAGGTGCAGACCTGGCTGCAAAGGAGCAGCGTCAGACCTGGGAGGCAACCTGGAGCTGGGTTTGTGACCCACATATCGGACTTGGGTACCAGGTCCTTCCCTGATTAGCTGGGTGACTCTGGACAAGTAATTTCACCTTTCCGAATCTCCATTCCATGCTCTCTGATAAGAGGATCATAAGGCATATAGCTAAGTGGAAAAAAGCATGGGTTCCGGAGCCAGACTACCTGAGTTCAAGTCCCAGCTGTGCTATTCACTAGTGTGTGACCTTGGGCAAGTCTTTTAACCTCTCTGTTCATCTGTAATATAGGGATTATGATAATAATATCTACCTCATAGGTTGTTGGGGAGGATTAAATATGTTTAATATGAGTAAACTGCTTTGAGCAATACCTGGTACACAGCAAGCACTCCATAAATATTTACAAAAAAATTTAAAAACACATAGCATATAGTACTATTCTTTTCCTTCTCCTACTATGGAGATATATATATATATTTTATACTATAAAATTATATCATATTTTACATACATAAAATATTTTTCTGACTATACATGATTGTTATTTCTTTTAAAATTATATTGATTATTTTTTTTTAAATACAGCTGAATAAACAAATGGGACTACATCAAGCTAAAAAGTTTTTGTACAGCAAAGGAAACCATCAACAAAAAGACAATCTACTGAATGGGAGAAGATATTCACAAGTGATACATATGATAAGGGATTAATATCCAAAATATATAAGGAACTCATATAACTTAACACAAAAAAACCAAACAAGTCAATTAAGAAACTGAGCAGAGGACGTGAGTAGATATTTCTCCAAAGAGGACATACAGATGGCTAGCATATATATGAAAAGATGCTCAAAATCACTAATCATCAGGAAAATGCAAATTAAAACCACAAATGCACAGTGAGATATCACCTCACACCTATCAGAATGGCTATCAAGGACATGGTTCCATAGTGTAGCAGTTAGCATGTCTGCTTTACACGCAGACGGTCCTGAGTTCGCAACCCAATGGAGCCACACACGGTCCATGGTCTACGGCCACATCACCCTGAACAAGCCTGATGTCTGATCTCGGAAGCTAAGC
>NW_011915562.1:0-2683 GCF_000151845.1 Pteropus vampyrus | reverse complement strand
AAAAATAAAAAAAGCCTGTTGTATTTTTGGATGGGATTGTGTTGAATATTACAGATACCATTTGAAGAGAATTTACAACTTAATCAATTTGGAGAGAATTTACAGCTTAATAATTTTGGGTCTTCCTGTTTGTGACCATGGTGTGTATGTATACACACACACACACACACACACACACACACACACATATAATATATTTATATATACTATATATGTATATGTAGTATATATGTATATGTAGTATATTACATTATATATACTGTAATGTAATGTGTATAGTATATATAGTATATTATATTATACATAATATACTATAGATATTACATATAACATACTGTATATACTATATATAGTTATATATAGTATATATAATGTAATATATACAGTATACTATAGTATAGATAATATATAGTATACAATATATAATCTCTATTTAGAACTTATTTAAGTTCTTAAAACATATGAGAAAATATCTGAGTAAATTTAACAGAAGCTTATATCAAGCAAATTGTCAAGCTATGTCCACATATCTTTGGCATTTTATAATTTTAAAAAATGTTGCATTAAAATTTATTATGCCAGTGAGAAAATGTTTTCCAAAAATGAGAAAAGAATGGGTAAAATTGGTTCATCACAGAGGTTAGGCCTGAAAAGAACTAGGAAACAAAGAAGTTATAATTCTCAGAACCTAACCCTAAACTGCATTTTGGTCTTTCATCCCAAGGACTTCCCCATTTATATCTTGTCACATACAAGTTTACTCAAAATCTTCCTGAGGTTCTTTTATTTCTCTCTATCTATACCTTTTTTTCCCCCATGACATATATGGAAAACCTACCTCTCTTCTCAATCTATTTAAATAGGGCTTCCAGGTCCATATTACATTTAACCTTCCCTGACTTCTCTATTCTAAAGTTAATCTTCGTACTTCTATAATTACATTAGCACATTATCACAGTGTCCTGGAATATGACTTATCTGGCTTGGAGCTATGTGCTCATTTGTATTAGCTTGGTTATTCTACCTTTTTACTTAAGCAAGTTTGTTATATGCTGTCATATACATATATTTAATTGTAAAGACAGAAACAAAATAAGAATCAAGTAGGTCTTTTTTAAAATGTCATAGTTTTTGTTCCTCTCTATGGCAGACTGGTCTTATGTCAATACTGATCATTTAGAATTGTCTGTCTGGGGTCCTGTATGGGGAAAGCCTGAGAAGCCATATCTTCACTTGGTAATTAAAAGTAGCATACTTAGTTAGCAATGCCTACCAGGGGCTTGAGTGGAAGTCGCCAGTATGTCAAACCTGCATTATGTTATTTGCCCAAATGTGGGCCTATTCCTTCGCTAGTCCTCCAATTATAAACTAAGAGGATATTGTATGCCAATTATACTTCAATTAAAAAGAAGAAAATAGTCTGTCCTAGAGCAAAGGTTCATGAATTACATACGAAGTCATTGTATGTCACTTAAAAACTAAAAATAATAGTAGGAAGTATCTCTTTACTGGTCACAGTCTATTTTATAGTTAATACTTGCCTAATTAAAGAAACAAATTACCTATCTGAATAATAATTTTGACAAGTAAAATATGTGATAAAGATGTCTATGGATAACTATTAATTGCTTTGGCATATCTCCTAATTAGTGATTACTAATTTTAAATCTTATTCATTATTTCTGTTGTTAATAAGACAAAATTTAAATGTATTTAAACACTGCTAAGGAGATTTGTCTCTTCATCTTATTATTATTCAAAACAGTTTTGGATTAAATATTCGATGATGTTCTCATTCTAAGTAAAACATTCTTATAGTTTGCTATTCAAATAAGGACAAGGATATACTCTAAAAAGTATGTCTTACTGTCACTTCTATATAAAATTTAGCAAACTGCTGCATAGAAACTACCTTTTATTTATGAATGCATGTTATTAGGAACAATGTACTTTTCAATCATGAAGGGATTTTAGATGATAGCTACACTAAATTTTTAATTTTCTGTCAATTGGTTTTTCACCAATATCAGTAAAAAAAAAATTTCTGTCAAATATTTTGATGCATTTTAAATCTCAGGTGCAAGAAAGCTAGGCAAGTCGGTCTACATGTTTTTGCTCTTTTAAAAACATATTTAGTGTGATTTAGCTCATTCTGCTATGATTTTTTCTTAAGTAAAATCTAATCTTTTAGGCACATTTTCTTATTTAATTTACTGAACTAAGATGTTTATCAGTCTCTTTTTAGGTCTTCTACTTTAACTGAAGTTTTAGCTAACATGGATTCCATTTATTACTTGATTATTAATATGTAGTTTACTTTTAAAACTCAGTACCTTTAATTTTAATATTTTAATTCCATGAATGCTTTTAATTAACTGAATTTTGTCAAGGTAAACTCTATATTATGAAGTTTAAAGTTCTATGCTACAATTCTTCCTAGAATTGAACATCAATTCTACGATATTCTTAGAGATATTTACGGTGATATAGTCTCAACTGGATCCATTTTTTTTTTTTCTAATGAATTCAACAAAGTTCATTGAATACCTTTTGGATTCCAGTCACTTTGTTGTATATTGAGGGTATAAAAATGTATATAGTTGGTCTCTGTCTCTCTTCTTTAAATATCTTATATTCTACTTATATTCTAGATGAGAAACAGGCATTTGGTTGTATTCCCCTG
>NW_011915561.1:0-1549 GCF_000151845.1 Pteropus vampyrus | reverse complement strand
TTATCTGAAAAATGGAAATGGTGTCTGTCAAGCCCACAGAGAACGACTGTGGGGAAGATACTTAAAATTGGAAAAAAAAAAAAAAAAAACCTTTCCAAAGTGTCTCAGTTAGGGTTTGGCTTTAAAACCGAAGTTATTCTAGGTACTCCAAGGATGAGGAGAACCAGAGCCTTACTGGAGCCCAGGAAGCGCTGGGGGCACAAATCAGGAAGCCTGCTGCTCCAGTCCGTGAAGCCTGCACGAGCTGTGGGTGCTGGATACCCACAGCCCAAAGGCCACTGTGCCCAGCAGCTCGCTGAGAAGCTTCCACAAACCTCACCTCTGCTGTCTGCTGTCTACTGACCGGAAAAGAGTGTTTCCCTTCCCCTTAGAACTTCTAGATCTTGTGTGAGGGCTTCACAATGGCAGAACCTGAATCAGAATCCTAATGGAAAGAAGATTCTGGAAAATGCAGCCCTAGATTCTTCTTGTGATGTAGGGCAGGATTTATGAAAGGGAAGAGAGGAGGTTGAATCGATGGCAGAGGGGTTGGCACACTGAGCTTAATGGATTACCAATTCTATTCTTTTTTTTTTAATTCAATGATGGCCTGTTATATTCATTTTTTTTTAACATACCACTCTTAACGTGATTATATTAAAAACCCAGCACATGATTTTGTAAAAGAATCTCATTTTATCAAAGACCAATGAAGTTTTTATCTCTGCATCGAGTAAGGTACCATATGTCAATATCTAGTTTGACTGGTTTCTCCTATAACATATTAAAAGGTGAACTCCGAATTGCTTGCTGTTTATTAAGAACAATGGGTTTTGCTTATCGAAATAAATGTGAAATACTACAAATATTATGGAGGCATACCTCAGTGAGGTAAAAAGAGATTAAGAAGCTTAGAACACTGTAAAGAATTCTTAACATATTTTTTGAGCCCTGAGAGAACATTTAGAATAACCAGGATAGCCATCTGCTCAAAGGCATTGAGAGTTTTTAAAAGTGCAGTAGAGAATATAATCCAGAAGGAGTCTTGGCAGTGATAAATTACACAATTTCTGGTGAGGGAAAGCATTAGAGCGTGTTGCTTGTGGCCTTTTAAATCATCGTAGGTTTAAATTTTGATTGTCTTATTTATTAGTAATGTGTCATTGGGCAAAAATAATAAAATAACAGGTACCGAATATTCCATGCCAGCCCTTGTTGCCCAGGACTTTACATGTATTCTTGCTTTTCCTCCTCAAAATAACCCGCAGACATGGAGACTGTCATTGTCCCTGTGCTACAGATGAGAAAACTCAGGCTGGGAGATGACCAGGAACTTACCGTCATAAATGAAAATTATTCTCCATGCTTGCCTTCTTGCAAAGTGCAGTTGAAGTTGTGGAAAATGACAGACGTGGCATCCGTTAAAAAAATTCAAAGAAGGTCAAAAGGAAAGGTCTAGGGTGATGCTGTTCACGTACGCATGGGCCCCGTGCAGCTATTTAAATACTTGAACTTCGTTAAAATTAAATAAATTTAAAATTCAGTTTCTCATTCTCGGCAGCCACAATTC
>NW_011915560.1:0-1754 GCF_000151845.1 Pteropus vampyrus | reverse complement strand
TGAAAGCGAGACTCCCCGGGAAGGAGTGCAAGAGGAATGGAGGACGCATGCTCTTCGGGTAAGAAGGGTTAGGAGGAATAGTCTCCACCTCTCCCCTCCCTCCGCTCCTTCCCTCCCCTTCTCCCCTCCTTTCCCTTCCTCTCTCTCCCTCTCTGTCGCTCACCCTCTTCCTTCTTCTACCCCTCCACTCTCTCCCTCCCTCCGTTTCTCTCTCTCTGGTGCTGCTTATATGCACTGTCCTCACCTCTCGTGCATTCTCTAGTAGAATCCCACTTTCTGGACCTGTGTCCTGACCCCACCGCACCTGGCTGTGTGGCCCTGGGCAAGTAGCTTAATCTCTTCCTGTCTCAGCTTCCTTATCTGTAAGTTGGGTGTGATGATAGTATCGACTTCATAGGGGTCTAGAGCTTCAATGAACTGAACTATGTAAAGAGCATAGAACAGGGCCTGGCCCACAGAAAGCGCTTCACACATTCTAGTTACAATTACTGTTATAGGAACCTTGTTATTATCCCCATTTTACAAATGAGGAAACAGGCCCAGAGAGGTTAACTTCTTGCCCAAACTCATTCAGCTAATTAGTGACCAGACTGGAGTTCAAGCTCGGTCTGTCTGACTCCAAAGCCTATGATTTAACTTTTATTAATCATAGATGGAGAGCTGCAGAAGCTTTGTGTGTTGGCCTCCCTAACTCAGCTGACACAGGAACCCCGGACAGGCATTGCCGTGGGAATAGGCTTCTACACTGATGCCGAGGGCCGTGGCGTTATCGGTGATAGTACAGGTCTCCTGGTATATAGCCGGCTGCCCTATGTACATAAGGCAAGCGGAAAGACCTAGAAACCAGTGCTTCCCAACTTTTACCATCTGCTGATTGGAAAAAAAAGTTAGAACAATCTTAAAACAAATTTGAAGTCAGAGGCTTTTTTTTTTAGATTTACTTTCCTTCTGATTTGATTAGAGATGTGACATATGAGTGCTATAAAGAAGTAGACATTATAGAAATAAGGTGCTGCCTCCCAGAGAGAACCGCTGGAATTTATCATCATTGTGGTATCAGAAGCATTACTCAATATATTGGTATTTTAATAGTCGCAGTAGCACCGTGCATTTGGAAATTGTAATATGTATATATATAACATCCACTGTGAGATGCTTTATGAGAAAATACTCACTGAAAATGGGGTTCTGCAGACACCTTGAAATAACTCAGAAGCCCCAAGAGTGACTAGTCTAGACTTTTTGGAATCAATGCAGAAATGCATTTGAAAGTGTGAGTGAGCTCCTCCTCTTCTCCCCGAGTCAGGTAAGCTAGGGCAGAGGGCGCCCCATCTCAGGCTCCAGGCCAGCAGCTCAGGAGCTGGGCGCGCCATGCGTTGTGCCCTCTAGGGCTGGCCCAGGTTCCCAGAGTCCCAGGTCCCCACTGAGCATGCGCAGCACCCAGCACACAGCAGCTCGCTCCACCCAGGGTAGCAGCCACGAGCTGCCTCCTCAGAGGCAGGTGGGATCATCGGTCCTCCCTTTTTCTGGCACTGAGATCAGTCTCCCTGGTGCCCTGGGCGCATCTGCTTCGCTTGACCTTTACCTCTAGCCAGTTGAAAGACCCAGGGACAGTGTCTCAGCTGAGAAGTGAGTTCTTGATGCATGACCTCACGCCCGTGGCTGGTCCATACTGTCTCTCAGCCTCAGTTTCCTCATCTGCGTGTTGAACAGTCAGGTATACACACACTGTGAAGTCCTTTCAGTGGCGTAAT
>NW_011915559.1:0-7661 GCF_000151845.1 Pteropus vampyrus | reverse complement strand
CATGACTGAATGTACAAAAGTACTACTTTCCAAAACAAACAAAAAAATTTAAGTAGATTGATATTGTTTGCCGTTTTTGCAAATTCTGCCTGGTTTAACAGCAGATGACTGGATTCTAATATATACTTCGGTTTTCAAGGTTTCCATGTCACATGTCATGCATGTAGCCTTTGGAAAACTCCACTGTGAGAGAATGAGAGTGCAAAAGGCAAATAACGTTTTAGTTAAGTATTATGTAAATACTTTTGACCACCTTGAAAGGGTCTGGGAACCCTCAGATCACGCTTTGAGAACCACTGTTTTAAAAGTGAATATTAGTTAATCCTGCATCAATTGAAAACTAGTTTTGTGGTTTCACAGTCCTCGGGATTTACATAGGATTTACTTTTTAAGAAATATGAAACCAGATTGTCCTCATTGTAAGGCATCCAGAGAATACACAAACATATCATTTTTATCCATCAAAAGATCTAAAGCAGAAATGAGAGATCACAGGGCAAGTAAAAGGACGTTAGGGGAAACCACGGAGATCCACTGAGTTGGGAAAAGCCAAACCGATAGAAGACTCCGCCGAGGTGGTAAGGAGAAAAAAACCGTTATTCTTAGGGAAAAAATGGGCGGATACAGATAATGGTTACCGGGGAAGGGGAGTTTCAGGAATTCGGCTGGGACGAGGACGAGAACAAGGAGCTCTCGCCATCAGGATGCGGCGAGCCTGAACCGGGCGGGCGGCTGACCACCACCTTCACTCGTCCCTGAACCACGCCAACGAGGGCGAGGCGGACGGGTCGAGGCACGCGGGTCAGGGCCCTTCCCAGAACGGAAGAGGTTGAGATTTCCTTTCAAAGGGGAAAAAGAAGAGATGGCGTGTGCGTAGCAGGGGGCGGTGGCGGCGGCGGGAACCCGAGGAACCCTAGCGTGGTACAGAGGGTTGGAGGTCGCTAAGGAAGAAGGACAGTTCTGTTGCTATGCAACCCGTCCTGCGCCCGCCTCCCACTCGCGTTGCTAGGAGACGTCGAGGCGGGGGGAGGGCGGCGGAGCGGGGCCTACGTGCTGACGCTAATTGTATATGAGCGCGAGCGGCGGGCTCTCGGGTCTTTTTTAGCGCCATCTGCTCGCGGCGCCGCCTCCTGCTCCTCACGTCGCTGCCCTGAGTCACTGCCTGCGCAGCTCCGGCCGCCTGGCTCCCCGTGCTAGCCACCGGTAACGGATGGGGACCTGAAAGGGAGAGGGGAACATAATGTTGGCCGGGTGGCCGGCGCGGAGGGGAGGGACAGAGAAACGAGAGCAGGGGGTGCTGGCCGCCTGGGGCCTCTCGGCTCGTCCTGGGAAATCAGAGCCAGAAGCGTCCGTAGCGTTTCGACCCTGTCTCCTGAGAGGCCGCCGGCGCATTATTGGGGAACCGCTGAGGAGACGCGGGGGTTGGTGCGGCCTGGGAGGGCCGGAGGCCGTGCCAGTCTGCGCGGAGGTACTCTGAGCTCCACCGGCTTCTCCGCGCGGACGGGCGAGGCCGCGGCGTCGCCCAGGCTCCCTGAGGCGAGGACGGCCGGCGCGTTAGGGACCGGGAGGCTCCCCGGGTACGGGCTGGGCTCGAGTGCCTAGCCGCCTGCCGCCTTGACGTCCCTGCTCCCTCAAATTTAATACCCGGAGGGAGGCCGCTGGGGGATGGAAAGAACGGTGGAGGCTGCGAATTCCGATGGGAAGGAGGGGCTGTGAAGGGACGAGGCCCGGGGGCGGGGAGGGGGCGGGGAGGCTGCGAGGCTCTTCGGCTCTCCGCCCACTGGAGGCGGTGACCGTGCTGGGCGGGGAAACCCCCGGCGGCTTCCTTCGACACGTGGCCGCCGCCTGGGACATTGGAGACCCTTGTTTTAGTTGTCCTTACACTGCAAGTTTTAGAGACGGTGGGCTGTGAAAATGACTAATGAAGTCCAGCCCTTGGATTTCAAATTCCTACCTGCTTCTCTTTGGTCTTTTATTGATACTGGAGGAAAATATGAATATTAGGTGATGGGTGATGAAGTAGGGCCTCCATTGCTAGATTTTAAAATATTTAATGTGTGTAAGGCACTTATGGTAGCTGTTCTCAACAAAAGATTTTTTGTGTACCTCAGGTAGTTAGAATTTGGAGGGGTGTCTTGACCAGGTGTTTTATCGGAAATTATTTGTAATTCTTAAGTTAGTTCCTTTATTGAAGTACCCAGAATAGTGTACTTAATATCTGTTTTGTTTTAGAGATGAATGGAGAAACTGTGGAATCGAATGAGTAGTTAAATGTACACTTTCTGAGCCAAGTTTGTAACCTGCTGCTTTATCAGTGCCTCACTTCTTAAAAAAGGCGGCAGTGAAAGGCAAGGAATGAAGTCCTGTATGGGAGGGCTAGGCTTTGAGAGTACAAAGAAATGAACTGGATACAGGATGTCCTTAAGGAGCCCCTATTTCAGGCTATCACTGTCTGATTACTTTTGTAATGACCACTTTAAAAATTCACTACACTGCTTGACTGGTTTCAGGGGAGCCGAGTTGTAAAATTTGTCATTTTGAATATAGCCTCAAAAAAGCTTTTCAAATTAGTATTTAGGTCCTATTTTGTCAGCTTTAATACTACTATACTTACTTTCCTTGGGAAGTAATACACATTACCTTTGGGTAAGGGGAAAACACTGTAAATCTTCACTTAACGACATGGGGTAGGTTTTTTGACTTTAAGCGAAACTGGATAAGGAAACTAATTTTACCATAGGCTAATCCATAGAAATGCGTTAAGTTTTTACTTCATCTAACCAACTTTATAATGAAATGACACTGAATGAAACTATGGATATTCAAGAACCTGCTGTATATAGAATAACTTATTTAAAAGTGAGCAGAGGTAAATGTGGTTTACAGTGACCTGAGAGTATTAAGTAAGTCTCAAATGCTTGTTCACAGTTGTCTGAGTTCAAATGGGCCAGATGTAAAATGTGAAATTTACTTTTAAAGAAGATGGGAGGGTAAATTGAACTAAACATTGGTAGGTCGGCTTGCATCTGGTAATATAAAAATCTTGACGTAATGAATGGTTTTTTTCAGTTCGTTGTTGGGTTAATTTGATAAATAGCTTTTAAAAATCGCCATACTTGTGTGAAAATCTTTACCTGTTGGAAAGTACCAATTTTAAATGTTGAGTCTATTGACAGAAAATTGTTAAGCTGATACTAAACATGTCATGTGTGTGTCTTGTCCTCTAGAGATTTAAAAAAAAAAAAACAAAAAAAAAACTTGTACCAGAACTAATTTAATCCAAATTGCTATTGCTCATTTTATTACTTAACTTGTGCATTTTGTATCCAGGTGACTGATTTGATTCTAAATATCTCAAATTACATTCAATACAGAGTCATTTTGTAGGAAAAGGGACTTAAGGAGGCAGAATCTGTTTGACTTCAAGGATATGAAGCTAAAAAAAATTAAGTGCAGTACATCTGAAGACCTAATTGGCTTTATTAAGCAATGGGCAGCATCTCATCCAGCAACTAGAAAGGGGCCTCTGAGAGGTTATAACAACTGGAAGGTTTTTATAAGAAGAAGGGTGAGGCAAGGTTGCTATTAACGAAAAAAAGAAAGAAAGGATTGTTTTCAGCAGGGAGGTTTTTAATCGTGCAATTGCCTCTTTCTATGGGGTGGAAAGAGAGAGTCCATGTGACAGATTACCTCGTTGGTGTTGACTAGAAAATTCCAGACTTATTGATTAAGATGATGTTTCTGGGAGAGGTTGAAACTGCAGTTAGATCAGGTATTAAATCTAGGTTTGATATCAATGGGCCGTTAGCATGAGTGATGCCATTTTGGGCCTGTGTTTTTTTTTTCTCTCTAACAATGTCAAAATAAAGAACTTTACTTACTTCGTTTATTTTGTTGTGTGGTTGTTAATTTGAAATATTAATGAAAGATAGGAAGGATTAGAATAGGGAATGAATCCTGATCAACTTAGAAAACTAATGATTATTAAGATTCTCAAGTCTAATTGAATCTAATTACTCGTGTTCTTAGTTGATTCTTCGAATAAATAATTTAGCGCCTATTTGGATATATCTTACATCAAGAACCAAACAAATCGTCTAGATATAGAACGTTGAGATGACTGCTGTGAAGAAAAAGTCGGGGATAGAGAGTATTTATAACCTTTATGTTAAGGAACCTGTTATAATGGTGATATTAAGTCCCATTTCATACTGATTTCATCTGAATAAGTTCTTGTTTGGCAGAGTAGGAGTTCAAGAAGATGAGTGCTATTTTTTTCCCTTCCTTTTTAAATTGTTTAGTACTTTGACAGCAGACCACTGGATCACATTACGAGGCTGCCACAGAAGGTAGTCTGTTATACTTCTGATTAGCAACTCTACCTTTTACTGCTGCATAGGTTGATACATTTTTAGGTCTTCAGGAGTTTGGCATATCTTTTATTGGAAAAGGGGGCTGTAATTTTGAAGTTTATTAATTTAGGTTGTTTTCTAAGGTAAAGGGTACAGAAGAGCACAATGGGTAAATAATATAACAGCACTTATTGGGTAGTTTTTCAAGCAATATTTTAAATTATTCTACATGTATTATTATTTGATTTAGTGCTCTTGGAGGTACATACTATGAAAATTTGAGGAAACAGGTAAAGAACTTATCCAAGGTTACATAATGATAATTTATAATGAAAATTTTGTATTGATTTTAAAGGGAGTTCACTTGACTTAAATTGTTATGCCATACATCAGTTTGGAATTCAGAAGCACTCTTGCTTGGGTTCTACTTTGCTCCCCACAAGGAAAAGCCACAACACAATGGTTATGAAGTCTTCTTCCAACATATGTTGTATTTATTCCATGTGAATGATTTTTGTTTGTTTATGCTGGGTGTATTCTAATATCAGACCATCCCAATATGTCTCTCTACCATTGTATGAGATAATACTCTAGATAATGAGATTCCTTGAATAGAAGATAGGGTTCTCAAACAGGAGTCCATTTTGCTTAGGATGCTAATTAAAAAGTCGGTTCTAAGTTAAAAGTAAGTATAAAGAATATATTCTGACTATGAGGTTGTGTTGGAGCTAGATAAAGTAGTGAGCCTCTGGACCACGGAAAATGTTATTAGTTTGTTACTGTATAATCTATGGAGCAGTAGTCTGATAGGGAAGGCACCTTTGTTTTTGGAATAGTGGACTGGGCATGGGTTTTGGAAGTCAAATTTTGACTCCTAGTTTATTTTGTGTGTTGCTGAGCAAGTTGCTTAATATTTAATCTGCAAATAAGAGGAAAGCTTGTAACAGTCCCCTACAGAGTAGGCTCCATAAATGTTAATTTTTTTCCTTCTCATTGAGAGTAAGAAGTTAATCAGGTTTATTGGAATGGTAAGTTATTTGATAGCACGTCTGGACATCTAGCTATTACAAGATCACAAAATAATCGGTTTACGGTTTGATTCAATGATTTGTTCCCTTTCTCTGAAAAATTTTGTGATAAGTTCTCAGGTTAAGATCTGCCTTCAATTGTGTATTGAAGATTCTCTGTATTACATATTGGGTAGTGAGTTGAACCTTTTACCTTTTTCTCTCTGGTAATGCTTTTCCTTAAAATCTTATACTTTATATTAGTACAGTGATACCAGCTTTCTTTAGGATTGTATTTCACTGACAATTTTTAATGGGAGCCTTTAGTTGATTTACATTTAATATAATTACTATATAATATATTTAGATTTAAATCTGCTTTTTTGTGTTTTCCGTTTGTCCGTCCTATTTTTCTTTAGCTTGATGTAAAAATACATATATTTTAATTGTTTTACTCTGGAGTTTATATGCTCTGTTTCTAAGCTTTTGGGATTCACCCTAGAAATTACAAATATGCATACATAAGAACAATTGAATACTTGAATCCATTTCCTTCCCCCTTAATCTCACCACTGACATGTTGTGATAGTTCAAGTTTTTTTTAACATTCAAAAATTTTTTTTAACACACTGCATAGTGGTGATATTATTTCTTTAAAAATACTTATTTAGATTTCCTTTTTGCCCCTCATTTCTTCTTATACTTTATACCTTCCATTTGGGATGCTGGAGATATTTTTGCCTCAAAATATATGTTTTCCCTTCATTCTTAAAGGATGTTTTGGTTGGGTATAATACTCTAAACCTCTCAATTATTTTCAGCATGTTAAGTGCAACAGTTGATGTTGTCTTTTGGTGTCTATTACTGAAGAGAAAACAATTGTCTTTTGTGCCTTTGAAGTTAATCTGTCTTTTCTGTGTGCTTTTGAGGTGACTTCTGTTTTTAGTGCCCTGCCTTTTCACTGATACATACAAATGTGCATCTTTTTATTTATCCTGATTGGAATTTGTAGGACTATCTTTCATTCGTTCTGGAAAATTCTTAGCTATTAATTTCTTCAAATAAATGCCCATTCTCTCCTCCTAGAACTTGCATTAAACCTTTGGTAGACTTTATTGTATTCTAAAATGCCTTTAACTTCAGTATTTTCTATCTTTTAGTTTCTGCCATATTTCGGAAGATTTCTTGTAAGGTTGCTTCTAGCTTCCTAATGAGGTGAATTTGGGCTTTTGTCCAGGAGAGCAGGTTTATTATCCTTGAGAATTTACTTTGGGGTTCCTGCTTAATTTGGGACATTTGGGACAGTTGCTATAAAGATTCCTCACCTTGGATAGCTTCAGGGCTTTTGATTTCACCCATAGTACTTCAAATTTGAAGTTGACAGTTGTCCTCAGGACAAAAGTGACATCCTTCTGTTTATAATTTTACTTCCTGTTTTGCCTTCCGTTTTGGGTTAGTAATTCCTTACTATCTAATTTGCATTTTCCATGCTTTTAAGATTTTAACAAATTTTATATTGTGCACTTTAAATTTCTTGTCATTGGTAGAATTGATCTGCATAATCTAGCTTGCCACTACTGGAAATGGAAATTCTTCAGATCTCTTAGAAAGCAATTTTATGGATAGTGAATAAAATTCTCATTGATTTTACTTAATGTTGTTAATTGCAGTAAAATACATAATGTAGGTGTTAACCTAAACTTGTATTTCTCAATGTGATCTGATTATCTGAGATTACTTGCCTCACGTTAGGTTTCTTGTTTAGAATGCATATTTTGGGGGATGTTCCATTAGACCTGTTGGTTCAGAGTCTGGATATGGGACTCTCATTTTAAATAAACTTAGACGTAATTTTAGATTCACAGAGAAATTGTAGAGATTGTTCAGAGAGTTCTCATATACCTCTTAAACCAGTTTCCCTTAATGTTAACATCTTACATTACTGTGACACATTTATTAGTCTGTATATTTGTCAGAAATAAAAATCTGTTTTTAACCATTCTTAAAGCTAATTAAGTCTTTTACATGAATTTGCTTCTTAATAAGATCAATCTAATGAGGGAACAGTTTTTTCCTAATTTTGTAGCTAATGAAATAAGCCAGAATATGTTTTCCTGAGCAAGATTGCTACAAAGTTGGTGTCAACCCAGATGATCTTACTACAATATTAGGCTTATTTTTAAAAAGTGTGTACAACCAGGAAATCTAATTTATTCAGAATGAACAGATTGGAGAAGGCATCTCTGAGATTAAATGCATCTTGTTGTCTTGATTCCCTTTAATAAGGAGCAACTGATTTTGT
>NW_011915558.1:0-2851 GCF_000151845.1 Pteropus vampyrus | reverse complement strand
CTTGCAGATCTTTCAGATGGAATCCACTATTGTTAAACTGGGCTCCTAGTTGGATGTGGTGGTAGGAGTAGGGAAGAGGGAGTGTCCTATCTCTTCCAAATAAACCCCAGTGTTTTGGTGGGACTATATTTCAGGCCCTGACCTTCATATTTATCCCCCACGACCTACCGCCTTTTCTGACTGTAGTTTCCCATCATTATTTCCTTGAAGGCACAATCACTGTTTTCTTTTGTTTTTCCGCCTTGGATGAGACAGTAATGCCAGATCAGGGGGAGTGAGAGAAAAATCTCTTCCCCAAAGCTGGGATAAGAAGGCTCTGGAGAAGTGTATTCTCTTGGAGAGTAGGTGTTTGCAATGGAGAAGGCTCTGTGTATATTTCACAATACTTATGCTGCCTCTCCTTCTGCTAGACCCACAGGTGAAACTCTCAAATCTTCACAGTGAGAATCTGATGGTTTTCCTGGTGGTATAGCCTACGAAAGTGTGAGAACCTCTTTAAGGCTTCTGTACCCAGAGATTTCTCACTTCCAAGGTAGTCCACACATAGCATCCACCAATCCATCAAAATTCAAAAAATAGTACAAAAGTATACCATGAAAGCAATAAAAAATTCACATCTGGAATAAACATAATTCACATTCTGGAATTAAACATAGTTGTGCACTAATGCCTTTGCATGTATTATTTAAAGAACACATATTACTATTCTTACCACCGAAAATTTGGTAAATAAGACACCTCCTTTTTGTTAGTTTAATGTTCAGCAGTACTTTACTTCAGTGTTTTGGTATCACCTTTAATATAGAAGACATAATTATGTATGAGTGTGTATGTGTGTGTGTGTGTGTGTGTGTGTGTGTGTGTGTGTGTGTGTGTGTGTATCTTTACTAGTAAACTCTTTTGGAAGCAACTGTATTACTTTTTCAACTTTTGATCCATGTGGCTAATAGGGAGTTAGACCCCTAATAGGGATTAGCAAAAAGATATAGATTAAATAAGTGAATGAAGATTTAGCATTATTTTCTTTTCAGTATTCACATGTATAAGTTTAATCTTGTGAAAATGTGAGTGAGTGTATTAAATTTTCACTTGTTGATTTACCTCTTCACATGTAAATACTCTCTTGTCACTTCTTTGGAGGAGGGAGGTCATTTTGTTTTTTTTACTTTTTCTGTCTTACTTAAATTTATCTGGTCTAGGTTCCAATTCTTATGTTCTAAAAAATAATTAAGATGTTCTATCTGGAGATAGCTCCTTTAGATTAAATTGGTCCACCTACAGAAGAATATTCTTGAAACTAACTCCTATCCTTACTTAAGAAAATATTTCTTAAATGTGCCTACTTTCAGATAGGCTACTTATTTCTGCATTACGAGTCATGCTCTTCTTTTATGTCAAGTTCAAATGCTCACATTAGTACATTTGAAATAAAGACTTGTAATCATATAAATGCCAGAGGAAAATAAAAGAATAAACTCATTAAAAAGTACTTGTGAGAGTGATAGTAAAATTTTAGAAATCTAATGGCCTGACCAGAGAAGATAGAACAATTATCTCCCTATGCATTGTGGACTTTTGTCTCATAGAGTTTATATATTTGTCTATAAACATTCAAACACATTGTGAAGAAAAATTATAAGCATAATTATCAATATTAGCTAAAAGAATGATTACTTGGTAGATAGTACCCATGACACAGACGGTCATATTTTCAAACTGTAATATCAAGAAAGCAATCAGGATATAATGACAATTATGTCTAGTTCAAGCTTTAGTTTGACCTAATTGCTTTTTAATATACATAATTGATCTTTGTATGTGGACAGAGTTCAAGATGCTACTTAAAAATAGTCCTAAATATCTTCACCTATGCGTTTGACGTTATTTACTTTATAATGCACCGAAATTGTGAGCTAGTGCTTTAAAGGATGCAATTTCCATTATTCAAGTAGAATGAAATGAAAACAAATTTAATAAGAACAAGAAATCTTTTTCTTGTTCTTAATGAATTATAATCACAAATTAAAATCACTATGGCAGAGCACCACAAACAGCAATAAACAGTAAAATTGTTTTCACCTTCATTGTTTTGTGTGACAGTATTCACTATATTTGTATATGTTTGAATAATAAATAATAGTATAATTTTAAAAGTATAAAATTTAAAAGTCATTACTATTTCCAGAAGTAAATTTAGACATTTACCTCTATCATATGCATTCCAGTTTTACTCTAATTAGATAAAAGGTTGCAATTAAGACCATACATCTTATTAATTCTGTAAAGAAATAAAGTGCTTCTTTTTGATAACTCTCACAAGGAAGATTTGGAAATGTCAGACTGAGTTATAGGAAAGAGAACATTTCATGGCCTAGTAATTCAGGCAATACATGGCAAGCAATAAGAAGAGGAGAAAGATAATTGAAATAGGTAGGGCAGAAGAAAGATGGTGGGATAAACATTATGTATGGAGGCTTGCTCCCCAGGTAATGAGGTAATAGATCTAATCTGCTGTAAAATGTAATGTATAAACACTCCTGTTTTCTAGAAACAGACAATACTTGCAGCTATAAAAGAACAAGTAATCAAGCATTTATTATTCTCTAGCTTGAGCAATAAGCAGAAAATTATAAGAGTGAAAGAAACTGTTTTAGATTAAGGAAATTGTTCAGTATAAGCTTTCTCTAACTCTAAGTCAGATCTCAATTATACACACTGATGGAAGAGAAGCCTGTACAGGCTATTTGAAATGGCAGGTATAAAAAAATTACATATAATTTGGTAATGGACAATGCATATTATAAAGAGGGTCCTAAAAAAAAAATAAAAAGCCAAGATCCACTGACAGTTT
>NW_011915557.1:0-1600 GCF_000151845.1 Pteropus vampyrus | reverse complement strand
TTCCTCCCTTCCTCCCTTCCTCCCTTCCTCCCTTCCTCCCTTCCTCCCTTCCTCCCTTCCTCCCTTCCTCCCTTCCTCCCTTCCTCCCTTCCTTCCTTTCTTTTTTACAACTTCTGTGGGCTGGTTATTGTACTAGGCAATAAAAATGCATTCTCTCACTTAATTTTTATACAAACACTTTAGAATTTCTGTTATCCATATTGTGTAAAGGAAATATAAGATCTGAGAAAGTAAATAAGATTCCAGAATCAGATGATAATTAGAGTTCAGACACAGAGCATGTCCCGAAGACCTAAATTTAAACCATAGTTAAAATATTTACAGTGGAAGAAATAGCTCCATTTATCATCAAGTGTGTCGTTGGGGTCTGAATACTAGATGATGAGTCTTTCCCAAGTACTGTGAGCTACTTAACCCTTCTGAGGCTCAGTGTTCTGAACTGTACCTTTCTAAAGTTATATTCTGCCTTTATTTCTTCTTTTCAGACTTCAACACATGTAGCAATGTGTTCTCTCCAAAAATAAGTCCTAAATTTTTATGAGCCTCTATTTATGCTCATACTTTTTCTTCTCCCTTAATTCAATGTTCCCCTTCTTGCTCAAGGCTTGTCTAAACTATGTCATAACTACTCTGCTATAGTATCCATCATGTTTTATTAGAGCTGGTTGTTTATTTGTATTTTAATAGATTTTGAACTACTGACAATAGAATTTTATGCTGCTTTAAATTCCCAGGAGCCACAACAACATATGGTAATTAAGAGAATTTTAATTAAGTCGGTAGACTGAATAAAAGAACATATCAATAAAATAATGTATGTAATTCAATATCAATTTGGGGTGAATTAATAGTCAGTTATTTTATAAGCAATTCTTTGGTTTTGCTTAGATTTTTTTGTATCTGAGTGCCATAAAAACAGAGTTGAATATATTTGAAGTGATCAGATTTTTAGTTTGTGAAATGAGATACAAACTAGTGAGCTTAAGGTGGATATATATTAGGGCTTATACTCTTTAGGCTCATCTAATGACAAATGAATAGTTTTAAAAATTTGGTATCAAGAGGCAAGAAGAATACTGATTTTTCTGTTAAATTCGTGAGTAAATTAAATTTTGTATCACATGACTATAGAAATTAATTTCTCAAAGATATCATGATATGAAAAAAAAAGAATCAGACCTGATTTCCTGTGAATGCCTATCTAAATGCCTATCTTGCCTTTTTAATAAATTAAAGATAAACTAATTGGTCACATAAAATGACCCCTGTACCGAGAGTATGCCATGGAAGACCAAAGACGTGATTCCTGTCTTTTTAGTGGTCAAGGTTGCTAAGTCAGCAGAACATTGTAATAAAACATCAAAAGTTATACAACAGTGATAGTCTATTAATTAGGTCTGATATTCTATTAATTAGACTTTTTTTGACAAGCCTTCTAATATACTTGTTTTAATATCTTTATTTGTGACTCAGGTTAATTGAATTAGATACAGTTTAAGGCTTCTTCTCGCTCTGGGAGTTATAAACACTTCTATGGAAGGACCTGTTCTATAAATCTAAACATGTCTCTAAAAGAGCCAAATAGATATTAGCTTCTAGA
>NW_011915556.1:0-2079 GCF_000151845.1 Pteropus vampyrus | reverse complement strand
GGAGAGGGATGCCATCAAGTGAATGTGTGAACACTGGGTAAGTCTAAGTTGGAAAGTAAGCTTCACGGAGTGGGTGTAAAAGAATTTGGGAACTGAAATGCCGGAGAGTCAGCTGACAGCCATGAAACCCAGAATCAGAAATTTATGAGAATGTAAAGGCCATAAGGAGTGATTGTAGGTCATGAATAAAAATTCAGCTAGTAGTCCATAGTCTTCTATAGGTAAACACTGTAGCTAGTCAAACTTCAGGTTGATTTTAGAGCTAGACTCAAATGCGTTATAGAAATTGAGGTCATTGGTTCCATTTAAATAAAGTTCTTAATTTTTATTAACCACATCATTTCAGAAATTAGATATAAACAATCTTTCATGTTACATGGGAAAATTTAACAACATCCTTCTGGAAATAAAATCAGAGAAACCTTTAAAAAATTAAGGATTAACTGTTTTTAAAGAATTCAACAAAGTTTTCTAGTCCTGTCTCCTATTTTATCACTTAAAAAATATCTTAAAGACATCTCTGTTTTTAAATAAAAGTATTTAAAATATTTCTTTATTCATCTTCTCCATCTTTGGAGACTATTTCTTTACTTTTGACCCTATGTCTCCACCTTTATGTGCCACAGGAATGCATCACCACAATGACAACTACCTAATGCTTCCTGTCAGCATATATATTTAATCCAAAGAAACAATAAATATCCATAAAATGTTTTTTTGAAAAGCAATGAAAGTTATATTCTTTTATTTTTTTCTGTTAAAGATGTGTCAAACACTGACCTATGTTTATTATGTACATTATCTCACTTTATTCTCACAATGCTCCTATGAGATAGGTACTATTATTATCCTTATTTTACGTAGAAGGGTGCTGAGGTTGAGAATTACCCAAGGTTGCACACTAAATAGCTGGTAGTAAATGGCAGAGACAGTCTGACTTCAGAACACACACTCAGAATCTCCTTGTCTTCCTTCTGATATAATACTTTACAATTCTTGTAGTGTTTTGCAGTTAATAATGATATCTGCTAGGCAGATCAAGCCCTTGATAATTTCAGATTTTTACATTTATCATTATGGCTAGCAGTTTTGAAAAAAAAAATGAATGTTTAAGAATTATCAGTGAATATAAAGTGGAAAAGGAAACTATCATTTCTTACAGTGGATAGTTGGAGAGATGGTATAAAATCATTTTACTTGGTTAGAATTCCTGGACTCTGGGTAACACACTCTGGGAAACTTGGATTCATAAATGTTAGATAGTTTATATTATTCATACCAACATTCCTGTTATGAATGTTAATTTTTCTATTATGAACCTTAATATACATACCACAAAAGCCATGCCTAACACTGCTCATCCATCCTTGAGGCATAGGAGTGAAGAGGCCCTGGAAGCATTTACTCTGCCCTCTTGTGTCATTGTGCCTGCAGACCTGGGGACCATTAGGCCTAAGTGCCCTTGGCGCTGATTCTGGAAATGCTGTTACTCTGTCATTCTAAGAAAAGGTATGGTGAGGCTTAATAGTCTCAAGATGCTGACTCTTCAACCTGGAGGAAAGGACATTTTCTAGTCTAGAACGAAAACCCAAAGACGTATAGTTCATAGAGGGAGGCCAGGCAATACCTCAGTACCTTAAGCTCTAACCCTGGAAAGAGAATGACTTAGAGTAGCATTCTTCACTCAGAAAACATGGACCCTGAGATTATACATAGAAGGACTTCAGGAAGGTTGTGAACTCCCTGAAATTATCCATGAATTTTTAATGGGAGAGCATCTGCATAGATTTCACTGCTTTTTCAGCTTCTCTAGAGAATTATGATTCACAAACACAAAGAGGTAGTTGGGAAAGGAAGGACTTTACATATCTTCATATTTAATTAGAATTGAAGAATTCTCTATGCTGCATTCTGGTGGCCATAAAGTCTGGAATTATGCATGCTATTATTTTATCTGAATGTAATAACCATAACCCAGTTATTATATATGTATGTATTCCTAGACTAGGTCGCCATCCGGTATATATACTAGAGTGAGTGTCAGTGTAAGGTCTACAAATGATACTCATTTTTACAAAA
>NW_011915555.1:0-1818 GCF_000151845.1 Pteropus vampyrus | reverse complement strand
TCACTGGCTCTCTTGGGTTTCTAGCTTGCCAGATTACCAGAGATTAAGACTTCTCATGCCTCCACAAATGCCTGAGCTAATTCCTTGTAATATCTATCCATCATCCATCCATGCATCCATCCATGGATCCATCCATCCATGCATCCATCCATGGATCCATCCATCCATCCATCCATCCATCCATCCATCCATCCATCCATCCATCCATCCATGCTATTGGTTCTGTTTCTCTGGAGAACCCTAATATATCTTGAATGCATTCCCCTTCATCATTCCTTCCCTCTTACGGTGTCCTCTTTTATTCAATTTTTCTTTACGCAAACCTGTGTAAAAAGTGCACTAATAATTTTCTAAAGATATATTTCATTATAAACAAGTAGATTTTTATAAGTTTTTGAGGTTTTTTTTATGGCATGTACTCTAGTGAAATTAAGATATAGGACTACTGTACAGATTATTTCATATATTTAAAAAAATACAAGAAATTCATTTTGTGTTTAAAATAAAAGGATATTGGGGAGGAAATAGTGAATTGTCCAAAGTATTGGTACCAGGGTATTAAATGTAAGAGTCATGAAGATGTGTTAATAATGAAGATGTGTTCTAGAATCATAACTTCTTCTTTCCAACAGCATAACTAAGTAGACAGTGTGCTAAGTACTGGGGAAAGATGAAAAAAATATATGGTTCTTATTTTTAAAGAGTTAAGTCTAATAGAAGAGAAGCAAATATGCATTATATTATAGGGGAGAATCTATGTTCTTGTAACTAAGTTGGTTTTCTCGGCTGTTAAATGGGGTGATAATAATAGGTACGTCAGATCATTATGGAGTTTAGATTAAATGGCATTGCCTTAGCTTTTGCTCAATATCTCAGTGCTTTCTAAAACCAAATTGTGTTTCTTTCCCTTGATACACGAGGGCTGCAGATTATCTGTGGTTTTTCTGGATTTGATTGGTCTCTGCTGGGCTCCATGTGTCTTCTCATTCTGGGAGTCATGTTAAGGGAGCATGTTGAAACATCCTGTTCTCATGATGAAGACAAGAGTAAGAGAGACAGAGCCAGATTATATGTAGGCATGTAAAGCTTCTTCTCAGGCATAGGGTTCATCTGGTTTACTCAGATTTTATTGGTCAAATCAAAGCACATGACTAATCCAAGATCAATAGATGGGGAAGAATACTTTGCCTTCTAGGAGCATGGCACAAGTGAGAAGCAAATAAATATTTCTGAATAAATAATACAATCTATTACAAGAAGTAATACATGTAAAACATGTAAAACACTTAGCACAATGTCTGGTACAGAGTATGTTTATAATGTTTGGTAAATGTACAATAATAGCAATGATAATGATAGCAATTAAATTATATAGAAACACAAACAATGGAGTAAATTTATTCTTTCAGGACAATGTAGGACAGTATTATGTAGGAGGACACATTGGGCCCATAGTTCAGGGAAGAAAGCGAATAAGGGAATTCCAGATGGAAGGAACATAATGGACAAAGATACAGTCGTATAGAAAGGGATTAAGTTAGAGACTAAACATGTACAGGGTTTATGACCTCTCCTGGAAATAATGTCTAGTGTCTAACCAGTTATAACTTATAACTTCAGCTGCAAATAACAATATTTAATTAAAAGTATCTTAAATAACAAAACAAAATATGCATTATATCACTAAACAATAAATCTTACGGTGGCGAATTTCACGATTTATTGTAAGGACGCCTTTACTGACTAGGGTTTTACCTTTCCATCCTGCCACCCTTGGTGTAATGGCTTTTGTCCTTAGTTTGTTGGCTTTTGCAACTC
>NW_011915554.1:0-1942 GCF_000151845.1 Pteropus vampyrus | reverse complement strand
AGCTGATGTCTTTTCTCCTTTTTCAGTATTTCAAACATACACTATTTAGTTGAAAGTATAGTAAGATAAACACCCATATAGCCTTCACCTAGATTCAACAATTGTGAACATTTTTGCCACATTGTTCCTCCTCTTTGTGTGGTATGTGTGTATATATGTTTATTTCTTGTGTGTATGTATATGTGTGTACGTATATGCATATTTTTTCTCAAACATTTGAACATAAGTTACAGACATGGGCGAAGAATTAACGTTTACTGAGATCCATGTAGGTCTAAGGCCCACTTTCTTAAGCACTATTTTAGATTACTTTGCACACAATAGGACCTGAATTTTTTTGTCAGCAATTGGGAAGAATGATAGGTATTACCTACAGCTGACCAACCATTCCCCTTATGTTACCTCATTCAATCCTTGCTGTGGCCTAAGAGGGGACTATTAGTGGCTTCTTCATTTTCAGAAAAGGAAGAAAGACTCAGAGGTTAAGTAACTTACAGCAAAATGGGAGCTTGGGGTTTATACCTGTGTCTGCGTGACAACAAAGCCTGTCCCACAAAACTCTGGGAGTCCCCACTTTTCTCCCCTCCAGGTTTGCCCCTACTGTAGCCACCAGATCACAAGTCGGGGCAGCAGACAGCAACTTCACTCGCTGTCGCAGATGGACATGGCCTTTTCTCTCTATAAATCGAAGGAGAATTATGGAGGCTGCTGGACTTGAGAAAACAGGGGACTGGCCCCAGGTCCACGGTTAACCAAGTAGTTATGAAGACTCAGGCCTTTGGACTTCTAGAATCCACCATACTGTTTCCTGCTGCCCCTTGCCTGGGTATCTTTCTCACTTTCTCTAATTCCCACTGCTGCTTATTAAGAGTGTCTCCTCCTGTTTAGAGCCTTCTCTGACCTCTCTCTCTGGTCCTACCCCTATGAGTGCAGTGTTGCACCTTCTAACCTCAGTGGCACCTTGTATGTACCTCTTTTAGCTTGCCCAGGTGAGACTATATTGTGCACTGTGTCCGCATGTCTGGTTACCCTGAACCATACTGGGAGACCCTTGACCATGCTGGTTAGATAGTGCACAGTTGGATAGGTGGGTAGCAACTGAGTAGTTGGATAATTTGAGTGAATGGTTGGATGGATGGATGATAGATAGATAGATAGATAGATAGATAGATAGATAGATAGATAGATAATATTAGATTAGATTTCATGGAGATTGCATGGATGGATGGCAGGATGGTTGCATGTTTTAGATAGTTGGGTGGATAAATGGGTGGAAGAATGAACAAACGCCAAAAACCAGAGCGCATTTTTCTTCCTCCGATTCCCTTTGGTATCTAAACTGTGGAATTTCCTTATTCTCCACTTTCTGGACTTAGAGCTAGTGAACAGCACAATCTCCAGGTTTGGAGAAACTTTCTGAGCCATTAACTGTGGATTTGCCAAAGTTTCTGCACTGAGGCGTTCTAGAGAAGCTGGCCCCCAAAATGAATTTCTGTTTAGTAAATCCTATTTTCCATGGACTTGGCTCACACTTTTGGAGATATGTTCCTGCTGTCAGGGGCTGGTGCTCTTGGAGACTGGTGACAGGTGGGAGAAGAGCTGGAACTCCCCTGGGCATCAGCTGCCCTGAGCTCCCACTCACTCAACCTTGAGAGCAGGCTGATGCTGGCCAGGAGCACAGGAGCTTGGAGCCAAGGGGAACAGATTTGGCATCTGGTCCCAGAAGCCTCAGCTACCAGTGGGATACTATGCTGCTAGGCCTCTGGGATAGCGTGCTCAGTTTCCTTTAGACTTACCCGTTTCCATTCATCTGTCCATGCGCTCAACTTCCTTCTCTTATCACGCCCTCTTTTCACCATACATCCAACCCATCCACCCTTCCAACATTCATCATCCAATCCATCTCTTCCATCATCTGGCTGTCCCTTCACCATTCATTTAT
>NW_011915553.1:0-4401 GCF_000151845.1 Pteropus vampyrus | reverse complement strand
TCACGTAGCAGCTTTTCACCACTGAGTTTCTATTACGTGGTAGGCACCATTTATTCCCCTCAACAACCCTGCATAATAGTTAATAGCACTCATTTTGCACATAAAAAAGTAGGTTCAGAGATGTTTGGTGATGTGATTAATACATACTTGTGTGTAAGATGGAACATGTTGAGTGCCAAGGGCTGGTGGAGAAGGCATATTTGGCTAGGTAGGGTCTTTGACACACAGTGGATGGAACGAAGTGCATTCTTAGCAGAGAGAACAGCAAAGGTCTGGAGGCTGGAAAAGGATGTTTGTAGAAGCCACAGTGAATGAAAGAGAAATGGGAGAGGAGGCTGGCAGAGGGAGTTTGATCCTGTAAGAGAAGCCTTGAATGACAAGCTACAGTGTTTGGACTTGATGCTGGAGGCAGTTGAGAGCCACTGAAAGAAATCAAAAGCAAGGAAGAGTTCGAGAAGCTGGCTATGGAGGCTGGCATTGGGGGAAGGACTAAGAGCAGGGAGAGGCAGGCTGGAGATTGGGAGGAGCTGTGAGAGTCTGGCCTTGATTAAGCCAGACCCTAGATGCAGGCTAGTCTTGCTCAGCTCAGGGGCCAGGATGTAGCAGATATACTGGGAGGGTAGATAGAGGGGTGGGGACCATGGCAGAATAAACACGTCAGGGGAGGGCAACTGCCTGGCCCCCTTCTCCCTTCACTGAAGCCCTCAGGATCCTGTCCCACCCCACCCACTTCATCCCTTGGTACTCAGCTCCTCTGTAGAACCAGAACAACCCAAGCAGCACCAGGAGCCATCCCTCGATACACAATACTACACTGGACATGTAGGGAAACAGAGGCCCAGAACTTTAGTTTACCCTTCTGTAAGAACATATGCTTCATAAAGGCAGAGATTTTTGTCTCTTGTTTATAAGTGTCCAGCATGGTGCCTGGGACATAGTAGGTGCTCAATAAGGAATGAATGAATGAATGAAGAATAGCCATCATTTAAGGGTGCGCCAGTCACTGCACAAAGCCCTTTACATGCAAAATCCTGCTTAATCCACAAAATAACCTTGTGAAGTAAGTGTGATTGTCCCCACCTTGCAGATGAGGAAACTGAGGCTCGGAGAGGTTACATATGATTTGCCCATGGCCATGAGGTTCCCGGGCGGTAGAGCTGGGATTGCGACGCTGCCGGCTGCCCTATTCTCTCGATTCCCCTTCCCCGGATCCCAGTTTTCCCATCTGGAAAGCTCCAGGACCGGACTCTGACCTTCCCAGGGTCCTTGCACATGGACCTCTCACACCGAGAGGACCCTCCCACAGCTGACAACTCTAGATTGTCCTGCTACTTGTGACCAACCCCATCCTGAAGGGAAAAGACCTGGAGATTTTTCAACATTTGCTTCTCCTCCTGGGACTGTAGAGGGACCGTAGCACCTGCACCTCCGGGGTTTCCACCAGCTTCCCGAAGGGCCCCACGCTGGTCTCCAGACAGATCTGCCTGGATGGCAGCACCCGGTGGCCTTTGGGGGGGTGCGTTTTCTCCATGCCTTGATGGCGTCGGTCCCAAGGTGCGAGGCTCCAGCTGCATGCGGCGGGCCAGGCTGCTGCTCTGTCTGGAGCACTGTGCGGAGAAACAAACACAGCTGTGTTTATTCCAGAAATTACACATCCTGATAATCTGCTCACTCGGGGTAATGCCTCCCAGTTAGGATCACAGGGGGAGTCTTGCTGAGTTTCTTGGATTTCTGGGTGGATTTTAATTCTCCGTGACAACTGTGCTGTTGAGCAGACCTTGGCCAGCGAGTAGACCTCAGCCAGTGGGCACTCAAAGGCCTTTGGAAATGCTGAGTTCTGAGGGTATGGGTGATCTTACCTGGGCATGAGATGCTAGGAGGAGAGGACCTTTTGCCTTGAAATCTCCAAACTGGGAGACTCGAGCCTGACACTTCCCAACCCTGGCTACAATGGGACACAGAGACACATGGACCTATATTAGGAGAACTTGACCTGGGCTTTTGAATCCAATTATATTGTTTTTCTAAAACATCTCCATGATTTCCTATTGCTTTCAAGATAAAGACCCACCCTTCCCATGGCCCAGAGGCCCTGCGTGCTGTGGCTGCAGCCCACTCTGTGGCTCATCTCCATCACCCACCTCGGTCTGCCAGTTCTAGCCAGTCTGGCCTTTCAATCCCTCACACTCCCCAGGCTTCGCCCACCGCAGAGACTTCATACTGGCTGGTCCCTTGCTCATCACCTGGTTAATCTCACCCATTCTCCCATTTTTCAGGGAAGGTTTTCCTGAGCTCCTGATAGCTTCACAGGACAATCTTTTGCAGCATTTGTCAAAGTCGTAATTTCAAAATAATTAGTGTTTCTTTGGTCACCGATCTCTCCTTCCCTCCTCCCTCCCCCCCCCCCAACTCTCTCCCTCCTTTTTCCCCCTTTCTCTCTGTCTCTCTCCCTCTCCTACAATACGGTAAACTCCACAGCAGGAACCATGATTGAATTGCTTTATCACTAAATTCTCTGAGCTTAGCATAGTGCCTGGCCCATAGTAAGTACTCAATAAATATGTATTGATTGAAGGAATAAACGAATGAATGAAAGAATGAATGAATGAATGAACGAACGAACGATTCTCAGGATAAGTGAAAGGAGGATACACTTCTGTTTGTTCTTTTGGGTGACAGTTGGCAGAGTGCTGTGACATCCGTCATCTCCCTTTAATTGAACAGACTGGTATTGAAGTCTGCAGGGGCTTGGCACAGGGCCAGGCCCTAGGGTGAGGGTGGGGGTGGGGGATCCGAAGTGAGTCAGGCATCATGGGCCTTGCCTTCAGGAGCTCGCACACTAGACATGCACAGCCCCCTGGGATTGCTCTTCTCCTTGACGGACAGATGAGGATTTTCACACTCAGAGAGGGGAAGTGGCTTAGAGGGGCCACATAGTGGATAAGTGGGGATGGATATCCACTCAGATCCGGTGGGCATCAAGTCTGCCGACCCTCCCCCTACTTTTCTCTGGCATTCAGATGGGTGATGCAAGAGGGTCCCTGGCCTCTAGGGTCTGCAGCCTGGTGCCTTGATATCCAAGCCTCTTACCTATGTGATTGCGGACAAGTTACAGTGGGCAAGGTGGACTGTCCTGCTCCATGGAGCTTTCCTTTCAGTGGGCAAAACTAGAAATATGACCTAGTGAGCAGGTCAGGCGGTGATGGTGCCAAGAAGCAAACGAGAGCAGAGAAAGGGGGATCGGAGGGCCAGCTGGAGGGGAGCAGTCAGGAACAGTATTTCAGCAGAGGGGATGTTTGAGGAGAGGCCTGAATGAAGACGGGGAGGGAGTCCTGGGGGAGGGAGTTCCAGGCAGAGGGAAAAGTCAGGGCAAAAGCCCTGAGGCGGGAATGTGTGAGGGGGCCCATGCAGCTGTAGCAGGAAGGCCGGGGGAAGGTGGGAGGAGATAACCTCAGAGGGGCGGGGCCACGGTCTGCACTTGGCTTCCACCTTGAGTGAGATGGGAGTGGTGGAGGGTTTTGAGGCATGACAGGATCAGACTTGTATTCAGAAAGCACCTCTCTGACTGCCGTGGGGGCGTGGGCGAAGCAGGGGACAGGGAGGAGCCTCCGCAGAGTCCAGGAGGGAGACGGTGGTGGTGGGACCGAGGTGGCTGCGGCGGTCGATAGCTGGCCCTGGTTTTGCTCTCTGATCTCCTGGTTCATTCAGTTTGGGGGTGGGGGGTGAAGAGGAAGCACCATGTATTTTTTCTCCCCCAACCTTTCATCCCACCATCCACTCCAAGAGGCTCTATTGGCGTTTGTGATGTAGTAGCACCTATCTTTTTGTATCAAACATAAATTAATAATTTATTAACAATTCAATCTCCTGGCCACTGTGTCAGGGACTCTAGCACATGCTGGACCGTTCTGGGGGGCTGGAGGGCAGGGGGGCAGGGAAGAGCCTGGTCTGGGTCCAGTTCTAACTTGGTCATGACTCACCAGGTGACTTTACACAAGTCCCTTTCTCTCTGAGCCATGATTCATCTATCTGTAGAATGAGAGGATGAGACTTGGCACCTTCTGCCCTGGTTTACATAACCTCACGGCCAGCATCCTTGGACCTGCACACATTAAGCTCCTGCTGTGTGTTGGGATCCTTAGAGTAATATGGAGAGGACTAAACCTTTTTGTTAGAGTCTCAGAAGACTGGGTTAAACAGAAGACACGTGTTGGGCCCTAGATAATTAAAATAAAGCCAGGCTGGGGCTGCAGTGCGGGGCAGCTGAGCAAGGGGCCCTCCAACCATGCCTGCTTGGTTGAGTTCTGGTGCCAGCTCTTACTAGTGGGACCATGGATAACTTCACTTCTGGAGCCCCAGCTTCCTTATCTGTAAAATGGGGATATAATAGTCCTTACCTTA
>NW_011915552.1:0-2180 GCF_000151845.1 Pteropus vampyrus | reverse complement strand
CAGGCAAAGGAGAATACTTTTTTCATCCCCAAAGCTCACCAGTAGGCGTCCGATCATCTGTCTGAAAGGCAGGAGGTCTGAGTGGCTGCACTTGTGCATGAACTTTCCTGTATCTCTGACTTCCGTCTGGTTCAGTGGCCGGCAGACCGCAGGTGTGTGATGCTTATGGAGTTTTATGTGCAAACCCCTTAAGATAGTTATTTAAATATATTTTATTTAGAATTTTTTTTAATTTAAAAAAATCTCCCTGGTTTTATTGAGATATAATCGACATTGAACACTGCATATTAGTTTAAGATATACAACATAATGATTTGGTGTATATACGTTGCAAAATAGTATCACCACAATAAGTTTAGTTAACATCCTTCGCCTGACATAGTTATAGATTTTTTTTCTTGTGATGAGAACCTTTAAGATTCACTCTCTTAGCCACTATTAGCTGTAAAGAAGCGTCGCTGACCACAGTCACCGTGCTGTGTGCTCCATCCCAGGACTTCTTTATGTTACAGCCCTAAGTCGTACCTTTTGGCCACCTCTGTTCCTTTTGCCGCCTCCCGCCTATCACCGGCATCCACTAATCTGTTTTCTGTTAATATGAGTTCGGCTTTTTTAGATTTCACGTGGAAGCAGGATCGTGCAGTATTTGTCTTTGTCTGACCTATTTCACTTAGCATATTGACCTTGAGATCCATCCATGTTGTCACAAATGGCAAGATTTCTCCTTTTATGACTGAATTATATTCCATTTTACATATATAAGTGTGTACCACATTTTCTCTATGCCTTCATCTGTCAGTGGACATGTAGGCTGCTTCTGTGTCTTGGCTCTTATAAACAGTGCTGGAACGAACATGGGGGTGCCGATATATATCTCTCTGAGATAGTGATTTCATTTCCTTTGGATGTATACCTTGAAGTGGAATTGCTGGATCACGCGGTAGTTTTATTTTCAATTTTTTGAGGAACGTATACTTTATCTATAGTGGCTGCCCCAGTTCACATGCCCACCAACAGTGCACGAGGGTCACCTTTTCTCCACGTCCTCCCGACACTTGTTATCTCTTGTCTTTTTGATAACAGTCATTGTAACAGGTGTGAGGCGACATCTCATGGTGGATTTGATTTGCATTTCCCTGATGATTAGTGATGCTGAGAAACATCTTTTCATGTACCTGTTGGCCATCTGTGTGTCATCTTTGGGAAATTGTCTTTTCATTTTTTTAATTGGCTTGTTTTTCTGATTTTAAGTTCTGTATGTTCTTTATATACTTTGGATTTCATCCCTTTTTGGACATATGATTTGCAAATACTTTCTCCCATTCAGTAGGTTGGTTGCCTTTTCATTTTGTTGATGGTTCCCTTTACTGTGGAAAAGCTTTTTAAATTGATGTAATGTCATTTTTTTATTTTTGCTTTTGCTAAGGAGACTGGTCCCAAAAATATTACTAAGGCTGATGTCAAAGAGTTCACTGCCTATGTTTTCTTCTGGGAGTTTTATGGTTTCAGGTCTTATATTTAAGTCTTTACTCAATTTTGAATTTATTTTTGTAAATGGTATAACATAGGGATCCAGTTTCATTTTCTTTTTTGCATGTAGCTATCTGGTTTTTCCAACACCATTTATTGAAGAGACTGTCTTTCCTCATTGTATATTCTTGCTTCCGTTGTCATAGATTAATCAACCATATTTGCATGGGTTTATTTCTAGTCTCTGTTCTATTCCATTGATCTGTGTCTGTTTTTATGCCTGTATCATACCGTTATAATTACTAGAGCCATGTACTATAGTTTCAAATCAGGGTGCATGATACCTCCAACTTCGTTCTTCTTTCTCAAGATTGCTTTGGCTGTTTGGGGTCTTTTGTGGTTCATGAAGATTTTAGGATTCTTTGTTCTCGTCTGCGAAAAATGCCATTGGTATTTTGATGGGTATTGCATTGAATCTGTGATTGCTTTGGGTAGTATGGCCATTTTAACTATATTCTTCTAATCCATGATTACATTATATCTTTTCATTTATTTGTAAATGGGATTTTTAAAAATTTTCTCTTTTTGATCATTATTAATGTTTAGGAACACAACTGATTTGTCTGTATTAATTTTGTATCCTGTGACTTTTACATGAATTCATTTATTATTTCTCTTAGTTTTTTAGTGGCATCTTAAGGCTTGTTTGA
>NW_011915551.1:0-3242 GCF_000151845.1 Pteropus vampyrus | reverse complement strand
TGGGGAGTCCTTACCGAGCAGTTAGGGTTCCAGGAGTAAGAGCTGAGTAGCGAGATTCGGGTCCCGAGTCCCAGGAATGTGGAGGGCCCGGGCGGAGAGGGCGGCAAGGCGGGGGCGCTTCCTCTGCCCGCGGTTGGGGGAGCCGACAGGGCGCACGCGGGGTTGAGCCACCGCCCCCTCCCCGCCGGGCCGGCCGGGCGGGGGCGGGGGCTGCCGCGGAGGGCGGCGAGGGGCCGCGGGGCTCGGCCGCCGCCGGGCCGGCCGGGCGGGAGGAAGCGATGAATATTCAGAGGGGGAGGGGAGCGGAGGGCGGGAGCGCTCGCCGCGGCTCCCTGCAGCCGGAGCCGCATGACGCGCGGAGGAGGCAGCGGGAGCCACCCGAGCCGCGGGAGACGGGATCCGGGCGCCGCGCACTGGGGGTGGGCGCCGCTTGCTCCGCCCCACGAAGCCCCTGCTCGCCCAGCGACGCGTCGCCCCCGCGGCCGCCGCGCCGGGCCCCGCCGTGTGGCCGCCGCCGCCGCTGCCATGTCCCCGGGGAAGCCCGGGGCGGGCGGAGCGGGGACTCGGCGGACGGGCTGGAGGAGGCGGAGGCGGAGGCGGCGGCCGGAGGCGGCGAGCTGGGCGCCCGGGCTCGGGCGCACGGCGGGGCCCGACTCGCGCGGCCCGGGCACGTTCCAGGGCGCGCAGGGCATGAAGCCGGTGGCGCGGGAGGCGCGGCCACCTCGGCGCTCGCCCGGGCTACGCTGGGCGCTGCCGCCGCTGCTGCTGCTGTGTCGTCTGGGCCAGGTGAGCGGCCGGGGGCACACGGGCGGGGCGGGACTGGCATCCCCGGCACCTGCCCCCGGTGCCTGCCTGCGGGGCGCGGGGGCGGGGAGGGACCGAGTCATCATAGCCTCCCTCCTGGAGGGCTCGCGGGAGCCCGGCCGGCCTTGCACGCCGGTTAACGAGCCGCTATCCCGGCTGCCCGGAACCACAGGGCGGGCGGCGGGCTCCGGGTTTCCGGGTTGCCCGGCGCCTACGGTTGGAAGCATCGCGGGCTCCAGGCCATTTCTGGCCCATTCTTCCCGGAGCCGTTCAATCTGGCCGGCCCGGTTCGACCGCCGGAGGTGGCCGGAGGGGGCGTGTGAGACCAGAGTGCCAGGCGCGGATTGGGGCCGACCCGGCCTGCATGGACCGAGGGGCTGGACCCAAGCCTGCAGCGGCGGTGGCTGACGATAGGAGCAGGGCTGGGAAGAGGCGCTGTATCTCCCGGCCCAGGGGGTATCATTTCTGGGCAAAGTTCCTACCCCGGGCAGAAGAACCCCCTTGCCCGGCATCCTCCAATCGGACGTCTTTTCCCAGGAAACAGCTCGCTGCCTTGGGATTATTTCGTGTCGATGGCGCCGGCTCAACCCCACGGCCCATGTATCTCGCTCGCTTTCAGATAATGCTGCCCCGGCGCTTGTGAACGAAGCTCTAGCTTTCTGAAAGCGCCCGTTTCCCCTTCGTGCTATTCCCCACTGGGGGCGGGGAGGCCAGGGCAGCTGGGAGACGGTCCCGCTTCGCTGGTAGAGAACTTTAAGGGAGAGAAGTGAAAGAGCAGAAACACCCAGCCTCGGCCGCGGGCTCGTCTTCACAGCCATCTAGGAACCCACTCGGGTCTCGAACCCCGCAGTGGAAAGGGCCTTGGTGATACCCACTTGTGCATGAAAATCTTGCTTATTTTATACAAAGAGCAGCTCTGAGATGATTTTGGAACCTGGGAAGGGAGTTACTGGCTGGGGATGGAATCTGGTTTTCAGTGAAAACTTCCAGGCACCAACACAGGATTGTCTGAGGGCAGAAACATCAGCCTTGGGGCAGCAATGCAGCCCAGCGAGCAGGACTCGAAGGAGCACTGGGTGCTGATGTCCCCTCACAGTGGTCCTGAGCACGCTTTGAAAAGGCTCTAAGGGCCTGGGAGGCAGTGCGACCTCCTGCAGAGAATACTGGATCAGGTGTCCGAAGAAGCTTCAGGGCCCCGCTTCCGGCCTGGACTTGCTCTTCAGTCTCCTCTATCCTCAGGTGCTAGCATTTGTAGGATGGGTGTATCTCACCTGCCCCATCTCTTGTTTGGGGCTTTCCCTGGCTAATGTCTGAAAGAACTTTGTAAAACAATAAAGGGTATCCAGAAGGGATGATCATGAGTATGACTGTTTTCCCCCTTTTCCGGTAAGGAAGTTCATGGAGAACAATCTATGAGACTTTAAAAAAAAAAAAAAAAAAAAAAGCTTTGTAATTGAAGATCTCTTGAATCAAATTTATACTAAACAAATACTCGATATCCACTTATTTTTAATTTGGTACATGTATATTTTATTACATTGCATTATTAATTATTTTGCTTCTGTTGTGGTGGTTGCTAGCTATGCTTCGAATCAGTGAAGAATTTCCTGGGTAAATTTATTTCTTGCCCAATCCTTCCTTGTATTTCAATAGCATATTGCCACTCCACACTTACCCCCTGTTAGATATTTCCTTCCTTTCTAATTTGTTCTGTAGAAACACAAGAGGACTCTTTATTTCTTGTTTTTGGATACATTATAAAATAGAAAATCTAAAAGGCTCTCTGAAAAAGCATCTTCAAAATCTACTTTTTGATGTTGGATATTTCAAGGAATCAGTGCATTCTTGAGCTGTACCAGACTTTCAGTGTAGCTGAAACCCTTCGTTTCCTTTAGATGAGGCTACTGAGGCTCAGAGGAGACAGTGATCAGGCAGGCTGAGGTCACCTGACAGGATAGTAGAGATGCTGAGACTGGAACCTGTGTCACCTGGCTTTGCCTTGTATTTTCATGATGTGTGTGTGTGTGTGTGTGTGTGTGTTTTAAAATGGAATCAACTGTAGCAGGTTAAAAAAACGGACGAGTCATGGAAAAGTCACAGCTCTGTTTTGGTATTAATGAGGACTGGCGTGGAAGCTGAAAAGCTGAGGTGCTGTAGGACTCTGTGCTTAGTAGGGCTAGAAAAGCAGGTTTTGAACCTGGCGTCTCATTTCACTTCTCCAAGACAGAAAGGATAGTTATAGATCATTCCAGCATGAAGACTTTGCTGGTCGCAATGTCCAACTCTACCATTCTTGTAGAATTTTGCACACTAATTCTAGTTTATGTGTATGTTTTACGCAGTGTGACAAAGTGTTTTTTTTCTCCCTTGCCTCCTTCTCTTGAGAAATGTAGTCATGAGAGAAATCAGCTTGATAGTGGGCTGCTTTAAAATGAAAA
>NW_011915550.1:0-1287 GCF_000151845.1 Pteropus vampyrus | reverse complement strand
CAGGGAGATGTTGGGGGGATCCTCCCCCTTAGTCTATCCAATGTACATACCTGCTTGCTTCCTCACCTCCCCAACCCCAAACTCCTCTGCTTAGCGCATGAGGCCCCTCAGCTGCCTGCTTTTAATGAGGTCACAGGACACATATGTGTTCGGGAAGAATCTGAACCTCCTTCTTGTTAAAGAAAACACCTTACTTTTGAGTGGAACTGAGTACTTGCAATTAAGATAACTATTGAACCATACTTGAGCTAGATATTTTGTAGAAAGAAGACCTGAAGCAATTGAGTGAGTTTGCAGCTTTGGAGCTATTAGTTTAGCCATGCTTCTTTTAATATTTTTATCAATCACTCTCTTTTCCTTAGATGTGAGGTGGGCACAGATAGCTGGTCTCAATGCAATGACACACCTGTGAAGTTTGCTCGTTTCCCAGTCACTGGATTGATAGAAGGTCGTTCTTATATATTCCGAGTTCGAGCTGTGAATAAAACTGGAATAGGTCTACCATCTCGTGTTTCTGAGCCTGTGGCTGCTCTGGATCCAGCTGAGAAAGCTAGACTTAAAAGTAAGCATTTTCATTTTTCAGGATCTTGAACTTTTTTTATATAACTGCTATAGATCTCATTGCAAGGTTATTCCTCCCTCTTCCACTAGAGGGAGAAGAGAATAAGAAATCCTTTATTGATCAGAAGATCCTAGGGGGAAAAATAAAAACAAAAAAAAAACCTGTTTTTTTTTTTTTACTCATCTATTCACCAACAGCTTTATTTTATTTTGTTTTGTTTTGTTTTATTTTATTTTATTTTATTTATTTTATTTTATTTTATTTATTTTATTTTATTATTTTTATCTGATTCAGAGTTTGTCTCGTTAAACTGAGTTCCAGGCATTGTGTTTGAAATAAAATATAAAAACTAAGAGCCTAGAGAGTATTTTTAGTCATTTTATCAGCATATTCCAAATGTACTTTTTTTCTTAGTTCAATTTTTAAAATTGTAAGGTAAATTTCTTAAGCTTGAATTTGTCCTTTAGAACATTAATATCTCAATACACTGAATTTATATCAAAGGAAAAACACATTTACAAATTATATATGATCTATACTTGAGTTTCAATATTAGACAGTAAAAATTAATCTTTTCATATATTTAACATCCAAGTGTCAATGACAAACCATGCTTCATGAATTATACTGTGCATTTGTTTCATGGGAATCCATATGGCATCCTCAGTAGAGGGACCAAAAAATGACATTAAAAGAATTGTTGGGAAATTAACATTTCATTCTTT
>NW_011915549.1:0-2087 GCF_000151845.1 Pteropus vampyrus | reverse complement strand
AAAGTAAGTCCTTGCTCAGGCAAGACTCAGACCCCCAAACTATTTCAATTAAAAAATATGTCACTTCTGAGGGATGTTTCACTAACATCTGTAAGATCTTCTGTTTAGCAAATTTCTTGGAGAAATTACCTTTGAACTGGCTCTCATGTAATAGATGCGCCCAAATGAGATTTCATTCTTTTCTCTTCAATTGGACTGTCTAATCATAAAGAAAGAAATACACTAACGAGATAAAGAGGTTAGCATTAGCCATAGAGGTTACGGTTCATTTTCTTTCTTTTTAGTTTTTTTCATTCATGAAGATTTCTTTTGGTTTTTAGAGCTTTTACAGGCTATGACTCTAGAAACAGGCAGGAAAAGACTTATTTCCTCGGGAGGTACTGGTGGATCAAATACCTCAGGGGTACTCCCAATGTCTATGCTACAACAGCCAAGAATGAATCTTTTTGCTTTGCAGCAAAGTATTTCCCTCCTAATAAAATTACCTCCGAAACAGGAGCCCTCAACTCTGTGTTGCATCCGTCAATACAATTTTATTATATTTAATACAACTTTGTCTTGACGCATTCACATAGGAAATATCTCGTTATTTTGTAGACAATTGCATTTGGACAGCAGATTTCATTGTCATGTACTTAAGCCTCCGATAGGGTCCACGTTTCCTGTTTCTTGTGTTTCAAAGGACAATTAACTTAATAATGAGCTGCGGTGAGCCTTTATATTAGCTTAGTTCAGAGGCAAATTGCAAAGTATCTGTGAGGCTGGATTCACAGGTCGAGACTTCCCTTTGCTTAGTTCTTAGGTCTTTACAAAATCCAGATATACATACGTATATCCCTGACAGTGGAATTATGCTAAATGATTGTGAGATTCTTCAGCAAAACATTGGCTACGCTACCGGAATCCTCTACTTTTTTTTTTTTTTTGCTGGTGTGTTTTTTTTTGAAATAGAACGTGGATATTATCTTCAACTTCTTCATGAGAAATTTTGACGTGTTAATAAGGCATCGCAAAAACTTTATGAAAGGGTCGTAAAAACAGGCTAATATCATTATGGCCCTTTCTTGTGTCTTGGACCCGTGAGCGTCATCGCCCCAACCTTTGGGATGAGTCTCTCGCAGAGCACGGGAGAATGTGTGTGTTGCATTATGAACCAGCTCTGCCATCCCAGCCCGAGCAGGAAGCATCCAGCTTTGAGAGGGGTGAAAGTGTATATCACTCTCCCCCAGAATTTCAGCCTCAGGCAAGGGACACGGGCTGGGGGCCTCCTCTGTCCTTCGAAATCTTCCACCTTCCCACTAGAACCACAACTCCTCCGAAATCCCCCCAAACAACGACTCCTCTGAAAGACCCTGAAATGGCCCTGGAAATCATACCAGGCATTTGAAAACACGATCCTGACATTTCTTCAGCCTTTTACGTAGCTAACAGTCTTCCCGCGCATCAGCCCCACACCGACCCCCCCCCCCAATCAAATAGGGCACCCGCTCTCTCATACTACTGCAAAGAAGGAAGGAAAAAAAAGAAAAGTTAGCAATTTAATTCAAACAAAAGAAGCTTGAAATCTATAAGCACAGCAACTCCGAGGCTTCTGGCAAATAGAATTCTAATTAGTATGCTACTATTTTTCTTTTAGACAGATGAGCGATGCCCCCTATTGACTAGCAAGCAGGCTGGTAAGGGGATAAAAAAGGGGGGGTGCGGGGGGGTAGCCAGCAAACACTGCAGATTGCAAATTATATTGCAAACCTTGCCAAATCCTGGCTTCTTGGCATCAGATTTTTAATGACACCCTGGAAAAGGGAAAAAGAAGCCCTCAGCGAAAGGCTAAAAATGAAGGGTTTATACTGTGATCGGGCTTCGCTTAAAAACCCAAATGGCCAAGCGCACATCGGGGTTTTAAAATATTCATACGTAGAAGTGAAAATGAGGATACGAAGAAGTACATTTGTTGCTCGGTCAATTGACAACCCATTCTGCATATTAATACAAGTGATGAGCTAATTTTAAAGGGATAGCTATCTGTTTTTATTTTTATGTGACTTCTGATACTCCAGTAGGCAAACATCACAGGAAGTCTACCATGA
>NW_011915548.1:0-1209 GCF_000151845.1 Pteropus vampyrus | reverse complement strand
CTGTTTGGTGAAAACACATGAGTGAATGAAGAAATAACTGTGGAGTGCTTGAAGAGTAAGGGGGGGAGCAGACGAGGAAGGCTTGCGTCCACGTGGCAGCCTCAGCGGGGTCACCTGGCGACCCCCTTGCTGAGTCCCCCTGCACCTCCCAAATACTCAAAGCTGCTGATTCCGAGCAAACCACCTTGGGAACCTGGGTGACCAGAAACGCCACACGTGCCACCTGACTCAGGCCGCCGCTCCCTTTTGGAACTGGATTGGGACCCGGACCGTTTTCCGAGAGCCCAAACCTCGCTCCGCCACCCCTCTCTTCCCCCAGCCGCCTTGCCACGCTGGGGGCTGGACCTTCGCCCAGCCTCTGTCTCTATTTAGGGTCTCTATTTAGGGGCCTGTCGCCATCCGAGCTCTGTGGCCCGAGGAATTGGGGAGCCTTGTCCCACTTGAGGGGTCCCCTGGGCCGGCACGAGAATGGCTCTCTCTTGGGAGGGGGATGTCTCAGGAGTGTTCTGGAAGGCAGACAGGACCATGTGGTGGCAAAGGCACCCGGTAAGGGCTCCAGAGTGGCCTGGCAGGGCCATCTGGGGACCAGCCTCACGTGCGGCCTCTGTCATTGTCGCTGCCCGTGGTTCCAGGCACACGACCTCCCAGCCCAGCACCCGCCCAAGGCAGGGGCTGCCTCTCTCTGGACCGCTCGCGGGGGGCCCAGCCTGTCCAGCGGAGCCCCCTCGGGTCTTAGATCCGCAGGCTGCCCGTGCGTTGGGGGATCGCGGACCCTACTTCTGTGGAAAGTGCCTCGTGTCCCCCACTTTTCCCCACCCCCAAACAGCCATCCCTCCGTGGACTAGCTAGCTATCAGTAAGATGCGTTCCTTCAAGGCTAAAAATAAAAAAAAAAAAAAAGGCGACCGGAAGAGTTGGTGGCGCCCCTTTCAGGCTGAGAGGCTGGGGTGGGGTGGGGGTCCCCATTTTGGGCTGGGAAGCTCAAACATCCTCACGCACGCCGCCCGGACGGGGCTGGGAGGATGGCGGGGGGGCGGGAGGGGGGCTCTTGAAGACGCTCCTTGCTTTCTCCTGGGGCTTGGGGTTCGCTCAGAATAGGGGCCCCAGCAGTTCCCCAGCAGGGGGCCGCTTCGCCGACTGATGAGCTTTGCTCCACGGGAGGCCGCCCCGCGCCACCTGCTCGCTGCCCCACGTGCTTGTCTCTGCTTTG
>NW_011915547.1:0-1599 GCF_000151845.1 Pteropus vampyrus | reverse complement strand
TAAAATGAGACAGTTTTTTTAAAGGTTTGGCATAGTGACTGGGCACAGAGTAAATTATCAATAATTATTTTAGTATTACTGCAAATAATTTTTTTCATAAAAATAAATTCAACGTATGTGGGTATTCTTTGCAAACACAAATGTCTCTATATGCTTTAGGTAACAAAATATTAAGTCGCATGCCTTGTGTTGTTTTTTTTCATAATGGAGGTGATGAGAGAAATATCCAAATGACAGTGTTACTGGTGGGGAAAGCATATCATTCCATAGAGGCTTTGGAATACAGTTCTTTTTTTTCTGAAATACCTGATCATTTAGTTTATTATGTTCATTTTGTTTTTATTAATTATAATTGACATGCAATATTATATTAGTTTCAGATGTACAACATAGTGATTAGACATTTCTATAACTTATAAAGAGATCCCCCCCGATAAGTCTAGTCCCCATATGACACCATACATAGTTATTATAATATTATTAACTATATTCTCTATGCTGTACATTACATTCCCATGACTTACTTTATAATTGGAAGTTTTTCATTCTTATTCCCCTTTCTCTTGACTGCCCATCCCCTCACACCCCTCCCCTCTGGCAACCAACATTGTTCGCTGTATCTGAGTTTGTTTCTGTTTCATTTTGTTTGTCCATTTGTCTTGTTCCTTACATTCCACATACGGTATTTGTCTTTCTCTGTCTAATTTATTTACTTAGCATAATACTCTCTAGGTCCATCCATGTTGTTGCAAATGAAATATTTCATTCTTTTTGTTTTTGGTTAAGTAATATTGTATACCACATCTTCTTTATCTTTTTGTCTATCTATGGACACCTAGGTTGCTTCCATATCTCAGCTATTATAAACAATGCTTCAATAAACATAAGAATATATCATCTTTTTGAATTAGTGTTTTTATTTTCTTTGGTTAAATACCCAGAAGTGGGATTGCTGGGTCATATGATAGCTCTATTTTTTGTTTGTTTGTTTGTTTGTTTGTTTTAGAAATCTCCATACTGTTTTCCACAGTGGTTGCACTAGTTTCAAATGCCACCAACAGTGTACAAGGGTTCTCTTTTCTCCACATCTTCACCAACGTTTGTTTTTTGTTGTGTTTTTTTATAGCAGCCATTCTGACAGGTGTGAGGTGATATCTCATTGTGGTTTTGATTAGCATTTCTCTGATTAGTGATGTTGATCATCTTTTCATGTATCTTTGGCAGTCGGCATGCCTTCTTTAGAGAAATATTTACTCAGGTCCTCTGTTAATTGGATTTTTTTTTTAATTTTGAGTTGTTTGAGTTCGTACATTTTGGATATTAACCCCTTATCAGATGTATCATTAGCAAATATTTTCTCCCATTCAATAGGTTGCCTTTTTATTTGATTGATGGGTTCCTTCACTGTGCAACTTCAGGGTACAGTCTGTTAAAAAACAAACACTTCTGGAGATTATACCGTGAGACTTTAAGGTCAAGAGTTCATTTTGAATATCTTAACTTTTTCATTCCATAATCATATTTTTTTCCTATACTCAATAGTCCAGAATTATGACTTTCTCTTGGTTTATTATTCAGGAACTTGAGGACATCAGATAT
>NW_011915546.1:0-2041 GCF_000151845.1 Pteropus vampyrus | reverse complement strand
AGGAGGAAAGGGAAGGGGAAGGGAAAGAGAAGGGGAAGAGGATGAAGAAGAAGGAGAAGAGAAAGGAGAGGAAGAAGGAAGAAGAGGAGGAGGAGGGAGGGAGTGAAAGAGGGAGATAAGAAAGAAGGAAGAAAGGAAGGAAGGAAAAAAGGAAGGAAAAGAAAAACCAAAAAGTATGTAATTATTCATCTTATTACTTGTAGGAAGTCCATCTAGCACTGCTCACCATTTCCTGTCTTGCTCACTTTATGACTTTAAGCAAATTCCATATCTTAATTTCAAAGAACCTAATGTATTGGTTCCTATGATTTCCCCCTCAAAATCTTATCCCACTGAGCCTCCCTAGCTGTTAGAAAGATGCCGACTCTTAACGTCATCAGAGATCAGAATTCCCATCTTATTTTTAAAGGAGCAGGACAGAGAAAACCACTATGAGACTTTTCAGAAACCAACACATGAGAAACAAAATAACCCATTAAAATTCAATACAATACCCTGAATTCCTGTTAGTCGTTTTTGAAAAGAGAAACGAGCATTGGTTACACAAAGATAAGGCTAAGATGCTTAACAGCAGGTAACTGAGATGCTCTGTAGCAGGCAGGAAGAAGAAATGAGGGCCCTGTAAATATGACTTCGGACTTTGCTGGGGGAAACATGACATGTCCATCCAGCGTGCATTCTGCCTTGCCTCCCTGTCGCCATCAATTTAAACAAACTCTTTAGTGTCCTTTTGAATTTGTATCATGAGATGTTAGGAAAGAACAGTCCTTCAGTGTATTAATGAGCAAGTGGTCAGGTCACCTCTGCAAGCAAATACTTTAAAAAATAATCCCAGCCAGGCTCTGCCTGTGCCTGAAGCAAGCACGCGTTAACTCCTTCGGAGAAGGGGCTGAAAAGCTTACATTCAGGATACATTAATCTGAAAACAAGTGTACTTTTGTGTCTGGGGAGGATTCTTTTCATTGCCATCAATTTAGTACATCGACAGACGGAGATTCTAGCTTCACTCTCAGGTTGCCCTCCCCGCTGAGACCCCTCCGCGGGCCAGGCGGAGGGAAACCCTGCATCCTCTCTGATTTCTCTCCATCATCCCGAACACTCTGATTTCTCTTTTCCTTCAGTGACTTGCTCCAAGTTTCTTGGGAGGAGAAATGACTTCTAGGTGATACGAATGGTTATTCAGCGCTGTTGATAACATGTTTACTGGTGGCAAAAGGAACACACGCACACGACACATCCCAGTAACAACCACGGCATTTAGCCCTTTTGTGCAACACATCATGGTGTGGTATCACAGATTTTGGCACTCTGGGTTGAGGGTGGTGGGGGGGACATCTAGGCATTTGCCGCCTCTTAGCCCTTTTGTACTCTGCTGTGAGTTTTCTGAAGATGCTACCATGCTTTGAGCTAAATTCTACTACAGTTGGGGAAAAAATGATTTTTTTTTTTGCAGTGGGTACTCTTTAGGTGCTCAGAACCCTGTGTGGACATCCAGGGGTTTTGTTTTGTTTTGTATTAATGCCTTTGTCTTCTGAATAGTTAAAGGAGTTAGGATTTGGAAGTAGCCACAATAGAATTTCTATCTTTTACATTCGTAATACTTTGAGAATCACATGCTTCGAATGTTTAATTGTTAATTATAATACCAAAATAATAATATTAATTGACTGCATACTTCTCTGAGCCAATACAGAGCTAGGCACTTTACCTAAGTTAACCCTAATCCATGTGATTGTTTAGTATGTCAGAGGGGAAGGGAGTGAGTCAGAAAAGTTTGGTGACCTGCTCGGGTGACACAGCTTATTGACGGCCATGCATGCAGCTCCAAAGCCATGTCCTTCCCACTGCATGGCACTACCCAAGGATGAACTCCAGAAGCTGGAAATGCCATAAATTGAAAAATCTGAAAGGGCCTTTATCCATACCTAATTTAGCCACCACTTTTCCCAGAGATGTGAAGCTGAGGTTCGAGGCCACTGACTGGAGTAAGATGTGGGCATCTTGTCTCTCTCTCACCATTATTGGGGGACCATCTGAAACA
>NW_011915545.1:0-1327 GCF_000151845.1 Pteropus vampyrus | reverse complement strand
GACTTTCTGGCATATCAGCACATTAATGAATTGGGGTAAAGCTACGGGATTTGTTTGCTTCAAAGCCTAAGCTTTTATTCCTGACACAGCCATGTCTGGAATGAGGGAAAGGGGTGGCTGGAGGTGAATGGAATGATTCAGGGAGCTCTTTGGAGATGGCCTTCAGATGATGTGGGGCTAAGATCTCTGTGGAGAATCTGACTGGAAGCTACAAGGGTCGGGACAGGGAACTTTTGGAGCAGAAAAAGGAAATGAGATGGCGTATAAACTAGAAATGTAAGAGCAGTGGACAACTTGCTGTAATCAGGGACAAGATATAAATACTTAATGAATGAACTTACAGCATGTCAGCCTTTTGTTCTTCACACAGCATTGTAAGAGAATGCCTGTGAAAGTGTTTTTGAGAGTACAATATTTAATGTCCCTTCTCACTAGAATCCCAGTTCTATGATGTGTTTGCCCCATTGGCTACCAGGGAAATAGGAAAGACAAAGGATGGGAGGGTCCTAGACCTTCCCATAGACAGACAGGCAGGTAGAAACACAAACCACTGAACCCCAATAGGCTGGTCTGCCAGAGCTTGTAGGCTTTGTTTACACTGCAAATGGCTCTCCTCACATCCTCTCCAGTTTTGTTTTTCCTGGGATCTCATGCAGCAGCCCCCATTTCAGTTGGCTAGAGCCTTGCATAATATCTCTATGCTTCAAAAGGAGCATTGGTCGAGAGTGTATCCTTCAAAAGAACCAAAGCGCATGGCCTAGGAAATAAGCCCTTTGTGGGTGGGTGTGGGTGGGAGTTTAAACATTCTGTAGAGCCCACAGTACTTACCCCACATCTGTGAGCATAGCAACCCTCTCTACCTCCTCTCAACAGCATTAGTGCTGACACCATAACCTGTTTCAAGAAAAAAAAAATGCTCTTGTAATGAAGGAAATGTTACCTTTTTGGAATAGGTTTTGATTGTGTCTCTAGCTATTTAAAAATGCCTAATGATTTTTCATTGCCTGTAGGATACAACACAGGCCCTGGACTTTGTACTTGAGCTCCTCATGGCCTGGTCTTGCCTGCCTCCAGAGCCTTGCCTCTCCTCCATCATGCAGACCTGCTGACACACCAGTTTATGGGCTAGCCACCAGGGTAGACCCAGGACTTTCCTGCCTCTGGGCCTTGGAATATGCCTTTCACCCTTTGCCATCAGATAATCTCGTCATCACTCTCAAATGGTCAGTTTAGATGTTATCTCCTGAACAAACGCCACACTCCCCTTTCCAACCCCAAAGACATGCTCACTTCCTAGTCTCAAGATCTGTGAATGTTACCTTATATG
>NW_011915544.1:0-1276 GCF_000151845.1 Pteropus vampyrus | reverse complement strand
ACTTTAGTTGCTGATGGCTTCCGCTTCGGGGACCTGCCAATCAGGACCAAATATGTGGGGTTTAAATGATGCTTTAGAGGTTCTTTAGCTTTGGGTTTGAAGGAGGCAAGCCTACTGGGCTTCTAGTCTGAAAAATGCATGGTCAGCTTTGGGTTTCCAGACACAGGTTCACAGGTTTGGGGGCAAAAACTCCATCTGGCCCCAGCAATGCTTGTTGGGTTAATGTTTGATTTAGCAACTGACGCCAGTTGATGTTTGTGGGGAAGAACTCCTTGCTTGTCGGTAGAATCGCTGGGGCAAGTACAGTAAGTGTCCTGGGTCATAACTCAGAGGCCAACAATCGGAACACAAAAGTACAGACCATAAAAAAAAACAACATGGAATGTTCATATAGTGCGTATATGTGGAAAAGATTAAAAACCCATAAACCTGTGCACGTTAATGAGGACAGATGGTTGGCACAATGGATAGCGGAATAAATCAGGGCCTTCCCTTACCTGTCAGCCCCATCTTGGGCTCCAGGCTAACCTGAGTCTCTCTGGCGGCTCTCCCTGCCCCCTCCCTGACTCTCCCCCACTTCTGAGACCAGCTGGAGAGGAAATGGAACAGTTCCCAAACTGGGGAAAAAAAGTTCAAGGCCCAGAGTCCCGGCCCCAGGATAGAGGGAAAAAATGGCACAGAGCAACTTGGATAAAGGGATTCAGCAAATTGTCAGAGTCGCCTTGCCGTGAGTCTGAATTTCACTCATGAAGCCCGAACGTACCATGTTAAAGTTGGAAAAAGGTGGCTCCTGAAAGCTTACCTTGTTGACCACTTGTGGTTTGGAATGGCTTTAGGCGACAGATGCTTGCTTTTGAAGAAGCAAGAAAAAGAACTCGCCACCCTTCAGCCTCAGCATGCACCTCGCTGGAGCCCCTGGAGGGTGTGTGTGTACAGATTCTTAACCTGAGCATGGGAATGATAAGCTTAAAGGTGTAATGCAGTTTCCCCATCTGGAAGATTAGGTCACCTTTGCCTCTCAGGTTATCATCTGATGTGGCATTGATGGAGCAGGTGTTTCTCTGGGGGGGGGAGTGTTGGAACAATTAACTGAAATTTTAAAAGCTTGCCAAAAAGACAGGATTGGGGTTTGAATGTTCCAGATACCTTATCGAAAGGATTCCAACTCCCTGGACAATTGCCCAGTTATATTCTGCCTTTGGCTCCAACGTAAAGGCTACTATTTGCAGTGTGGTGTGTATTGTCCTTGTCGAAAGGCAATTTGGCAACAGCTAGT
>NW_011915543.1:0-2089 GCF_000151845.1 Pteropus vampyrus | reverse complement strand
TTGCTTTTATATCATAGAACCATTCTCTCCACACTTCGGCTTATAGCTTATAAAAAAATGACACCCAAGCTTTCCTGTGAATATGTAAAGGAAGGCTTTTAGAATTAAGAAAACTCTTCTCATTCAATAAAATATGGTTCTCAAGATTACTAATTACTTTGATAAGATCTGAAGCTAAGCTGTGTTCAAGATAGTACCCACGACCCCATGAAGGCATGCCAATGACACAAAGAGAACAAGAGGGTAACATGATTCCTAAGCAGGAAAGATACATCTACTTAATATTAACAAATATCCCCACTGCATTGTTTGTTTGTTGAGTATAAAAGGCTTCATATTCTTTGTCTCCTGAAATAATTTCGACTACCCCATTAGGTAGATATTGACATTGCGCCTATTTTGTCACTGGGGAAACTGAGTCTTAGATTAAAGATTTGTCAGGATCATAAAGGACAGAAAATGGTAGAGCTTAGCTTCAAATCCAGGAAGACTATTAATTAGATTCTGTCAGTCTCAAACTCTTGTTCAGAAGAACTGCATAGTGACGACTGTTATACTCGACTCTTAGTTTTTTGGATTTCCACCAGAGAAGGGAAAAGTGTAGGCAGTGGCCTTCCTTCTTTCTCCTAGTCAGCTCAGATATTTTGCCGTCTGTACCGCTTTCATTTGTTGATCTCCAGCCTTTAAGGAAATGAAACATAGCTCTTAACTAAAGATTGGGGGCATTCCTGATACAGACCCTATAAAGAGATAAGTTCGATCATTATTCTTCAAAAGACTTGAAATAATACACTTAAAAATGTTAAAAATGTGGTAATATTAAGGGGGACCATAACTCCCCACTCATTAAGTGTGAGCTGTGCTGTGACTTCCTTCTAAAGAGTACGGAAAGTGGGAGAAATGAAACTTTGTGGAGGAGAAACCTGACAAACACTACATCCAGGCGATCAAGGGCAACGTCAACAGTGATGTCATGTTGACAGTAGGTAACCTTGACATGATGTGTTGAAAACGGCTCTTTACCTCTGTGGTCTTTCTCCCATAAACCCATAACCCCAGTCTAATCATGAGAAAAACTTCAAATTCTACTAAAGGGAAACCTTATTATATACTTTACCATACTCCTCAGAACTGTCAGACATCAAAAAACAAGTTTGAAATACTATCATCGGAGCCAGGAAGAGCCTAAGAAGACAAGGACGTAATGTAATGTAATGTAATGTAATGTGATATCCTAGATGTGATCCTGGAACAGAAAAGGAAATTAGGTTTAAAATATTATATATAAATACACATAAACATATTTTTCAATTAAAATATATATGTCTCATTTTATATGTAGTCTAGTTAACAAATAACTTCTGAGAACCTACTATGTTCTAGGCAGTGCAGTAAGCAATGGGATAATGTAGATATGGCTCTGTCTTCACAGAGTAGACGGTTTGGCAACAAAGGGAATAAACATATATATGTGTATTTATGTATGTAGATTTCTACATATACACGATTATTTAATAATACCATTTACAAGTGGTACAAAGGAGAAAGATAGTATATTATGATCACGAACAAGAGGAGGAACCCAATCTAGTCTGAGGGATTATCAAATACTTTCTGTAAGAAATTTAAGTTAGGACCAAAAGTATAATTAGGAGTTGGCCTGGTGAAGAGAAGATTGAACTCCAAACGGGGAGACCAGTTTTAAGGCTCTCAGAATAACTAACAAAATGATTATATTTGAAGTGGTTCAATTAAAGAAAGAATGAAAGTGATGTATTAGATATATTTTTTATATTTTTTAAATTTATTTTTAATTCTTTAATGTCTCCGCATATTTGACTCCTTTTACCCCATCTACCTCCCTCCTCTTTCCTCCCCCTTCCCTCTGGTAACCACTAATTTATTATTTATTTATTTATTTATTTATTTATTTATTTATTTATTTATTGTCAACTTTTAATAATCCCCAATTTAATACAGTAGCTAGATCACATTTTAATCATTTCAAATATGTGTATATATATATATTTTTTTTTTTTTATTTTTTTATTTTTTTATGGTGACATTGGTTAACAAAATCCATTGTTTC
>NW_011915542.1:0-2881 GCF_000151845.1 Pteropus vampyrus | reverse complement strand
CCAGAACCCCATCACAGCGAGGCTTTGAGTCAGTACATCTGCAGAGGGGCCCCAGCAGTTCCACATTTTAAAAAGTTTCTAGGTAAATCAATGGGTTTTAAGTATGTCTGCCTTATAACAAAAGTCAAAGAGAAATATATACTTTGCCTTGGTTATGCTCTGAAAAAATGTGACAGCTTAGAGGAAAGACTTGAGGGCTCTAGAGGTGTTTGTGTACATGCCCCCACGTGCGTATGTTTATAGATGTGTGGCATAACGTGCACGCGGTACAACCTGCAACATCTCCTCATAAATGTGAACTGTCCTTTTCCTAACAAAGTGTTCACCATGGCTCCTGATTGCAGTTTCTCTCTCTGGGCTTTTAGCGATTTGAGTGACCAACCTAGAGAAGGTTGCTTGGCTCCTGTGATTTGGTCACCAGTACCTGGGACAGTCTGCTGGGAAGCGGGCTTAAGGCAGGTGCAGCACCACTGATTTTCCACATCAGCGCCCTCTCCCCAAACACACACACACACACTTTTTGGTGCATTATCATTTTTTTAATTCATGCTAAATTTATTGGCATGATCATTTTGCTTTCACTTGTGTGGGAAAGGGGAAGCTTCTAAGAAAAGCAGCAAGAAAACCAGCAGAGGCTTATGTTCCTAACTCAACACAAACCACATGCCTAACTTGGCTCCTGAAGGACTCAGAAACTGCTGAGATATCAAACCGAAGACTGGGCATGTAGCTTATGCTTATAGTGGAAGAGTCTCATCCTTTGATTGCCCACATTTCACAAAAGGTAAAGGTCATGCACCCTCAGCAACATTCCAGAAGCTCAGAAGGCCTTCACTGTTGCTTGTAGAACCCCCACCCTTGGTTTTGATATAGGGCAAGTTCTGATCAGGAGACAACTTCGAGATGCTGTCCCGTTTTGCAACTAGAGAAAGGAATTTTTTCCTCCCTTCCAGTTGCATAGCGGCAGAGCAAACAGCTGTTGTCCAGGAGAAGAGCAGGGGCCTATGTTCTTCTCTTTAGACCCATAGCACACTAGCCTAATACCTGGCACAAATTAGGTGTTCAGTAATGTTCATTGTTTTGCTAAATTTGCATTTCCTTTCCTAGATACTCATCTCCAAAAGGAGGGGAGAAGCAAAACAAGTTCAGAAAACTGATACTCAACCTGGGCATACTTCATATTAATCCCAGAGTTTTTCTGGACTCTGACAAAAATGTGGTCTCCTCTCCAGCCTTCTACATTTCTTTTACAATTCTATTTCCTTATAAGACATTTCTAAGCTATTTGTAAATTTCCTAGCTCATTTGGGGAATTTCTGCAATTTCTGACTGAGTTTCAAGAGCTTTCCGTTTTGGATGCCTGATTTCCATAGTGCCTGTCCCCTTAACCTCTTCTTACCCCTCTAAGATTATATCTGGATCAAAATGAAATTTTATTGTTCTTCCAACATCATCATATTTCCAACTGGCTTAATTCCACTGTATCTATCCAAAATTTCTATTAATACCATCTTTGGATTAAATTTCTACTGCAAATTATTTTAAATTCTGACTTTCATTAAGTTCTTCTCTTTTTCATATCATGGCATTTTTATGCCAGATCAAAAATTGCTTCACTCATATTGAATGCGTATGTAGAATGTATGTCTATTACTACCATGTCATATACCTGAAAAAAAAATAGAGGTTATAAATGTATATTTTTTGATTAAGTGTAAGTCAGTAAAATGAATATTCAAGAGTTATTGGAAATTTGTCAGACATCTTCAGCTAAACTCTTATTTCTTAAGAGGAATGGAGAGAAGAACAGGTTCTAGATGTTCTATTCATCATAAGTGGGTAATGGAGAAGGATACCCAGAAGACCCTTTTCTTATTTCTCACTAACCAGCTGTCTGGCCTTGGGAAAATTACCTATTGTTGCTGAGTCCTAATTTTGTCACCTGTAAAATAAAGCTGGATATAATGATCGAACACGGAATATCTTGATTTTCTGCGTAGCTATTTTCGTAGGCCCAACAACATGGCAGACCATGGGAAATTAACATGTGATTGTATTTTCTTCTTGCCAAGGTAGGAGGAAGACTATATGAGGATTGTCTCCATTCTTTCATCTTTCTCCAGTTCCTAAGTGGGAATAAACAGAGTGGATAGGTCTCCGTTGACTTTTTCAAGTAACTGAAGCAAACTTACATAAAGGCTTAATTAAGTCTGAACAAGGTTATTACCTGTTTGTTGGTTTATTCAGTCAGTCATTTATATCCACTTACTTATTTTTTTTTCCAAGTACCTACTGGTGAACCAGCATGGGCGTTGTAGTTGTTTGACTATGTTAGGTCTGTCACCGTGCTTGTTACTAGGCAGCAGAGCAATTCATCTCTGTTCCTTAATTACTCTATTTAAGAGTGTATGGGAACAAGTGGAGAGCTAGCTTACATAATGTGGTTAGGAACTCACTTAATTGATAATGAGTAATTTTTGAACCTATAAAAGGAATTCTCCTGGAAACATTTGGGGTCGAGTCCATGATTCCACATTCCCAGAGAAAAGATCAGCTGCTTTCTCTTAGAATGAGCCATTGGCTAAGATTTTATGGCTTACCTTGAAGGGAAGGTTGCAAAGCCAAGAAGGACTTAGGTAGATAGAAGTGATGGCTTTCATCCTCATGAAATTAACCATGAACCCTGAATCACCTGAATAGTGGGAGGATTATAAGCAGAGGCATTTGTACTGGTGATGCCAGTACATGGATTATGCTAGTGGCTTCTCATGGAGTGTAACCTGGGCTGCTCTTTGGTTGTCAGAAGAGTCTTGTCTTGCTCTGATTAGTTCGTGATTGGAGAGTATTCTGTCCTCTAATAAAGATGTGCGAATGTCTTTGA
>NW_011915541.1:0-1569 GCF_000151845.1 Pteropus vampyrus | reverse complement strand
TCTGTGAACCAAGGCATAGAGATTTGATGTCATGATAATCATCATGGGAAAGCATTAGGAGATTTTAAAAAGACATCTTCTGATACATGAGTTTAAAAGATCACTTGGAAGGCTTCCAGTAAAGATGGCAGAATAGGTAAACACTGTGCTTGTCTCCTCTCACAACCACATCAAAATTACAACTAAAACACTTAACAGTCATCACTGGGAGTCGCCTGAAGTCTAGCTGAACAGAAGTCCTACAATTAGGGACACACAGAAGAGGTTACCTCAAGACTGGTAGGAGGGGCAGAGATACAAAACAAGCTGGTCCCACACTTGTGTGTAGCGGTTGAGAATCAGGAGAAATATCTCAGCTATGGAGATACTCCTAGATTAGCAAGGGGTCCCAGCCCCACACTGGGCTCCCAAGGCCAGTGTTCCAGTGCCAGAAAGAGAAGTCCTCACAACTTCTAGCTGTGAAAAACAGTGGAGATTGTGGCTGAGTGAGACAGAGAGCAGCTGGAGTCACGGACTTTTCTCTTAAGGGGCCTGTGTACGGACTTATTCGCTAACAGACTCACTCCCTCTGAGCTCCAGCTCTGGGGCAACAGCTCAAAAGGCACTAGGGACATATGAGGAAGAACTGAGTTTTCTGACTTCAGGGTAAAGACTAGAAGGGAAGCTTTCTCCCAGACAGAAAGGCTGGCAGAGGGCATTTTTCTTTTGTTGAGCCCTCCCCCGCCCAGCTTTCAGACCTAGGTGGCTGCCATATCTGAGTCTCCATCAATGTAAGGAATACTGGTTGCCCCATCCTGATGATTCCCTGAGACCCTGCCCCTCCCAACATGCAGGCCCACCTCAGCTGCTTTCGGTGGATTTTTCCATACAAATAGCCTATCTTGGCTCATGCTACAGACTTTCCTAAATTCTCTCAAAGGTTCACAAAATCTAAACAAATAGCATCTGGCCTCAGAGTGCCCTGTACCACTTTCTGAGCAGCCCCAAGACCAGCACTAGCAGCAGCTGGTCTCAGTTTATGGCTTGGCCTCTTGAGGCACATCTAAGCCCAGCATGGGTGGCAGCCATCTGAGGATTGATTGGTGGCTCATGCCAGGTGGCTCCGAACAGGGCACAGGCTGCAGCTAAATTTGGCCTGTGTCAGATCCCTGGTCTGCATGCCCAGTGGCCAGCTTCAGTCTGAGCCGGAGCACCAACTGGAGTTACATCTGAAGATGACACAAGCAAAGAGCAGACAGAGCAGGCACGAGAGCCCTGCTAAAGAGAATCCTGCTGTTTAAGGTCGCCCCCTGCACAACAGCTCCTCCACTGATAACAGTCAGCCATCACAACCAATCATCCTGTGGATCAATCCTTCCCATTTATGTGCAAAGAACAACCAACGCTCAACTACAACAGATGGGCACAGACAACCCATAGAACGGCATGCCTGGAGCACACAACTCACGTGACCAGAAAAGAATGTGCCACTAGGACCCACAGCACACCTACTACATAACGCCACTCTACGAAGACTGGGAGACATAGCAGCCCTACTTGATACATGGAAAAAAAGAAAAAAACACAAAT
>NW_011915540.1:0-1328 GCF_000151845.1 Pteropus vampyrus | reverse complement strand
ATGTATAGAAATACAAAAAAATCTTGCACCCAATAAAATAAATTTTATAATGTCTAGTGTATATTCAAAAATTACCAGACATGCAAAGAAGCAGAAAAATATAACCCCTAAAAAGAAAAAAAAAAATGTTCAAATGTTATGTAACAATATGAAAAATGAAAACACATGTTCAAATGTTATGTAACAATATGAAAAATATAAAAATTACCAAAATTGAACTTTTAGGCATGAAGACTACAATGTCCAAGATGAAAAATATACTAGATGGGATTTAATAGCGGATTAGACATTGCAGAAACAGATTAGTGACCTTAAAGATATCATAGTAGAAACTACCCAAAATAAAACACAGAAAGAACAGAGAATTTAAAAAGTCATGGAGCATCAGTGAACTATGCGAAAAGTTCAGGTAGCTTAATTTATGTGTAATTGGAGACCCCTAAAGAGAGGAGACAGAAGGGTAGACAGAAAAAAGTATTTAAAGAAATAAAGGCTAAAATTTTCCAAATTCGATGAAAACTGTAACCCATAGATCTAAGAGTCTCAACAAACCCCAAGCATACACAAAAAAAATGAAGAAAACTACACCAAGGTACATCATAATCAAATTGCTTAAAACAATAACAGAGATAAAACTTTTAAAGCATCAGAGGGGGGAAAAAAAAGACGTGTTAAATGTAAAGGATCAAAGAAAAATTACGGCAGTGTTTTTTGTAGGAAACACTGCAAGCAGGTAGACTGTAGGAAATCTTTAAAGTACTGAAAGAAAACAATTTCAACCATCAAATAAGACTTTTCAAAAACAACTATTTTTTTTTAAGACATACAAAAGTAGGAAGAATATATAATCAGCAGAGTTACACTATAAGAAATGTTACAGGAAGTCCTTCAGGAAAAGGAAAATTATACCAGCTGGAAACAGGGATCTACACATGAGAAGGAAGAGCACCAGGAATAGTAACTTCCTGGGTAAATACATATGCTTTTTAATATCGTTTAAATTTCTTTAAAAGGTAATTGGCTGTTTAAATAAAAATATGAATGCAGTGTGGGGTTTATAACATATGGAAAACTGAAATACATGACGAAATAGCAAAAAGGACAGAACAGGATAAATGGAAGTGACACATGGCATAGTGTCACTTTAATACACACTCTGAAAAGTTAAAATGTATACCATAAATCTTAAATCGCCCAGAAAACAAAGAATTATGTCTAAGAAGCCAACAGAGACTATAAACTAGTGAAAAAAAAATTCGTCTAATCCAAAAGAAGGCAGGCAGAGAGGAAAACAAGAGAGTAAAATGATAGATTTACACTCTATCATA
>NW_011915539.1:0-872 GCF_000151845.1 Pteropus vampyrus | reverse complement strand
GCGACGTCACTTCCGGGCGGGCGCCCCGCCCTTCGGTCGCGGCGCGCGGATCCCAGCGGCGGGTGCGAGCGGGGCGGCGGGTCACGTGAGGCCGCGGGACGCTGCGCGGCGCGGGTGGAGGCGGGAGCTGCGCGGACGGAGAGTCCGATGTGACGGTCGCCGGGAGCGCGGGGCCGGGGCTGCGCCGGGCCGAGGTAGGGACGCGGCGGCGGGCGCCGTCCTGGGCGCTTGTGCGCGGGCACCTGCTCCCCGCGGCGGGCGGGCTCCGTCGGGGCGCCGCGGGGCCCGGAAGCGGGGTCCCCCACCCCGAGCCCGGGACCGTGGCTCGCTCGGGCACCGACCGGTGCTCCCAGGGTCGGGCTGCGCCTGGGTGTCTCCGCCACCTCTTGGCCACCCGCTCCTGTCGCCCGCGGCGTTGCTCAGGCTCCGGCCACCTCACCTGCCCGAGGGTTAAGCAGTGGTCCCCGGAGCATCTGGACGCCGGCGCGAAGGCGCTGTCACCGAGCCGCCGTTCTGAACGTTTGGGTGGCGCTCACCTGCGGCCCGCGGTCGCGCTGGGGGGCCGGCGCCCCCGCCAGGGAGTCGCGTGGCAAAGGGCAGGGCCGTCCCCCAGGCCTCGACGTGGTGCGATGTCACACCCCGATTTGCTCCTTTTCGGGGAGGCCTTCGGGTGGAACCGAGGAGCGGTGAATCTGCAGCTCGGGTTTCTTGGATCTTTGAGGATGCGAGAGGTTGCCAGGAGCCACGTGCTGGGTTAGAAGTCGTGTGAGCGTCGCTGCGAGTGCCGGCAGGTCATCCCCTACCTTTCTCACCAGTAGGGCGCCTGGATGCGATTAGATAGACACACTGTTATGTGTCATTTCACTGGTCTG
>NW_011915538.1:0-3290 GCF_000151845.1 Pteropus vampyrus | reverse complement strand
CAGCGAAACACAACAACGTGATCGATTGTTTGCTACGTGCCATGCTGGCGCGAAGTGCTTTATGTGCCATGATATTATGTCATTAGCGCTCACGAAAACCCCAAGAGCAGATACGATTATTGGCCTGTTTTACAGAAGACGAAATGAATGTTAAATGAACACATCGGACAGCTTTGTGCACCTGGCACAATGACAGCATGGTGGCGTTTGAGGCCCGAGCGCGACTCCTCCTTCGTGACTGGGACGTGTGCCCCTGCATAAGTCACCTCCCTCCTCTGAGCTCCAGTTTGCGCTTCTGGAAATGGGGATACAATCCCCACCAGGCTGGGTGACTTTTAAGAATTAATGATAATTTACGGAAAACACTTTATACAGTCCCTGTGCATGGCAGGGACTTAGCCCCTCGATATAATTATTAATAACATCAATTTATTAATAATGATTAACATTCATGAATGATCGAGATTGCGCATCTTACTTCTGAGACCGCCGAGCAAGTTTGCGTTCTTTTTCCCCGTCAGTCACGTGACAGGAACAAAATGCTCCACATTTCAGGAGGGGCTCCACGCGAGGGGCTCCAGCACAGTGCCACCGTTCACACTGAGAAGCTACACCCCAAACGCAGTCGCCCCCCACCGTACCCAGAGCGGGATGTCGGAAGTATCCTCTTCCCTCTGGTCAGGCCGGTTCACGTCTACACTTATTTAGAAACTAACTATTAACCCAAAAGCATTCTCCTTTTTTTTTTTGAGAAAAAGTTTTAAAGTTCTCCATTAGAAAGTATGCCATTTTTCTTCCTGAGAATTAACTTTAGGTTACTTTCTAAAAAATCAAGAAATGCAATTTGCTATGAAGGATGCGGCTTTGGAGCCGCCGGATCTGCACGTCAGTCCCGTCTCTGTCGGTTAATGACTGTGTGTGATAACCGTGACGGGCGACCTTCACTCTCCCCAAGTGAGGTTCCCTCATTTGAACAGCAGCCACAACGAAACCTGCAAGACATCAGAACACTGTGTGCTGGAGTCAGGGCTCCGGCTTCAGATCCTGGCTGTCGCATCAAGTGTTTAGTGTGGTGCCCAGCACGCAGCGAGTGCCGGCTAAACGTTAGGGACTTTATAATCATCATCATAACCTCCTTCGCGGGCTGCCAGAACCTTCCAGCAGGAGTCACATGGTGTAATGCCTGACCCCGCAATTGTTTGTTGTTAATAACAATAAGTTCTGCTTTGGACACAATCTTAAATGCCTCTGCTTAACATATGGCTTCTGCTCTTCAAAATATTTGAGAGAAACTTGAAAATGTACCCAGAGTCGAGAGATCTCGACTTACGCTATAATTACCACACCACAAACTACAGACTGGCCTGGGCAGAGCCCGCTCGGAGAAAGCGGGCAGGTGAGGAATGGGGGGGCGGGGGGGGGTGGCGGTCAAAGGCCCTCTTTGTTCTCACCTGTGAGAGAGAAAACACAGAGGGATGTTCCTCTACTCTAACAAAAGCAGATCGTGCAAGGGCGGCTATAAATGGCAGTGGACACTGGCCCCGATGTCAGGGTGTCAACAGGAAGCATGGGACGTCCGGTGAACGTAAGCCTGAACTCATGGAAGGAAACTTCTCGGCTCCCGTCCACACTGCCACATGGGCCCGGGCCCAGACTCCCGGCTGGCTGTTCAAAGAAGCAAGAAATCTGGATTTGCGTGCAAAATCCCCCCAATTTAAAAGCTGGTTTATAATTTTCAAAAAAAAAAAAAAAACCTTGTATGGGCAAACAGATGATTCTTGTATGGTTGGATCTGACCTCAAGACACCTGACACTTTCTGTGACTTCTGCCAGGCACAGTCAGCTTCTTGCAAACACTAAGACAAGGGGCTCCTATTCCAAAGAGCAGAGAGGTGTCCCTGAGGGTCTCCATGAGCTGCTCCTCCCGTGGGATGATGACACCACAGGCCCTCCACGAGCTACACAGGCTTCGACTCTGCTGTCTAGTCAACGATTTTGGAAAAGAAACAGCTGTACTTCTGCAAAGACATGCAACAAACCTGCAGACGGAGCATCCCTCCCAGTCTCGCAGAGAGAGGTGTTTTTAGAGCATGTCACTTAACCCGCTCGGAAGGCGCATTTCAACCTTCCAGGCTCCCGGCTGTGCTTTTAAGCAGCTGAGGAAACCTGGCCGACTTTCCTCTAGGACAAAGGGATTAACTGCATTCCTCTGTGGCGGGCTGTCTCCTCCAGTAACGGTGACGTCCTTCCAGCAGTAAAGTCAGGAACAGTGTCCTGAGTGTACGAAACAATCAGATAACCGAAGAGGCCGTCACCTGAACCCTGGAGAATGCTGAGACCCCTCACTAAAGCTGTGGAGTCGCACTGCCGTATGCCCGTCCCTAGAGAAAACTGATGCAGGCAACTAACGAGGACCCGGCAGAAGCTCCCGGAAACAGTCCCTTGGGGATGAACAGAGGGGGAGGAGGTTAGATGCACCTCATCCAGGTATTGGGGTGAGGATGGGGGGCGGGGAGAAGCAGAAGTAACTCTTCAGGGCCTCGCCCTGGGGCACGCACCAGCACCATGGAGTTTTCGTTCAAAGTTCAGATTTCCGGACCCTGCACTCAATCGACCACACGAGAATTTTTAGGGAGGGGCTGGTGAGTGTACGTTTCAATAGACGTCCTCAGGGAGTTCCGATGCAGGCCATCTGAGCCCGTTTTGAGAAACTCTCTTAGGAAAGGAGGTCACTGGTCAAGTGATAGCTCCCAGGGGACAGCGGCCTCAGGGCCCTGCAGTCTGCGGTCCCGCGTGTTCTGCCCTCACCCCTGGGCGCTCAGCTGGCTGGGGCGCTCTCCGCTCAGAAGTCCTCTGGGCCCTGGGCTCTGAGCCTGCAGGATCCAGCTCTGTGACGACTCTACTGCAAAGCAGTTCGAGAGCCCAAGCAGGTTCCTGTACTGAGCTCAGCCTGAGGGATGGCCGCACACGCTGCTCCGAGGAGGAGCAAACCCGCCAGCCCCTAGCAGAGCGGCCTCGGCCCCCAGCAGAGCGGCCTCGGCACCAGCCGGACCCGCCCGGGTCTTGCAATGACGCACTTGGAGTTATTGCTCAGCCCGGGACAAGGAACCAACAGGCCAGGACTAGGGCGTGAATTTCAGGGGTTCTCCCTCTCCAGTCGCACTAGACTGTCCTCGGGGGCCTCGGGGGCCTCACCCGAGACCCCACCCTGGAAGGGAACCTCAGCCCGGAAGGGGTAACTGAGGAAGTGACAAACGGGGGTCATGGAGCAGGAGGCTCAGAGAAGGACC
>NW_011915537.1:0-1732 GCF_000151845.1 Pteropus vampyrus | reverse complement strand
AGTATGGTGTAGTAGAAGAATACACGAATCCTGTAACATTAGAAAAATCTGTTAAAGTTATTTAACAGAATAACAAGTTAAAAAGGAATAATTATCAGATCTTCTTGATGATTTCAGAAAAACAATTACTAAAATTCTAAATCCATTCATAATAAAGCAAACTACTTAGCAAATTAGGAATGGATTGGCCCTTCAACATAATAAAGGACATCTTAAAAAAACAAAAACTGTACTAACATCACATACAATGATAAAATGTAAGAAGCTTTTTCTTAATCGTCAGAAAAAAGATAAGATGGTGATCTCACAATTTCTCTTCAACATTGTACTAGAAATCCTACATCAAACAATGAAAAAAAATATATATATATATATATATGGTTATGGAATTTGATCTTGGCATCTACTACTCTTAATGCAAGAGGAGAAATAATTTTAGGAGACATCATCAATGTCTTCGTTTAGGAGAGTCTCTGGCTAAACTACCAGAGGGGAGATGAAGGCTTGGGCCAACAGGAGACAAGACAATGAAAAATAAAAGTAGCTCAACACCTCTCTGTTTGAAATAAAGTGTTTGGTTCTGTGAAACGTGACTGGAGAGGAGAAAATGGGATAGCAATACTGCCAGAAGCCAATGCCCATATTTAGAAAGAGTCAAAGGATCTTTGGGCCAGGTGTTAATATGCCATTCTAAGATATTTGAACTTTCTTGACTTAATCTCTGTCATTACAAAATTTTTGTAAGACTTCTACATATGGTAATGTCTTCTGGGATTGATTTATTTGTGTGTGTGTGTGTGAAACTTGAAGAAGGAGGAGGAGGAGGAGAAGAAAGAAAGAAGAGGAATAAGAAGAGGAAGAAGAGGAAGAAAAGGAAGAAGAAGAAGAGGAAGAGGAAGAAGAAGAAGAAGAGTAAAGAAGAAGAACAAGAAGAAGAACAAGAAGAACAAGAAGAACAAGAACAAGAAGAACAAGATCAAGAACAAGAAGAACAAGATCAAGAACAAGAAGAACAAGAACAAGAACAAGAACAAGAACAAGAACAAGAACAAGAAGAACAAAAAGAACAAGAAGAACAAGAAGAACAAGAAGAACAAGAAGAACAAGAAGAACAAGAAGAACAAGAAGAACAAGAAGAACAAGAAGAACAAGAACAAGAACAAGAACAAGAACAAGAACAAGAACAAGAACAAGAACAAGAACAAGAACAAGAAGAAAGAAATTCCCTATCTGGCTCAACATGATGCAGAGCAATAAAACAATGGACAGTCTCAAATCTAAAATAACAGCATAAAAAGGAGCCCGGAACTAGAGAAGACCATGATAGCCTAAGTCCCCTGAAAAGTCACAAACATTTGGCACATTACATAGCAAGGGACATGGAATAGGGCCTGGTCCAGCAGTTTTAGGAAGATGTTAAGGGTCTAGGAAACCATGGTGCTGTAGTAACAAAAGATTCTAGAAAAAAATTGCAAAGTAAATATGAAAAACGTTTACATTCTGATTCCTACTAATTGTGAGGCCCAATTACTTTTTTTTGATTTTGTTTTTTCAGGGAAAAGGGAAAATTTTTTGAAGTTGTGTTTTTAAGGGATTTTTCCTTGGAAACCTTTTGAATTTTTTTTTTTTTGAGAAAGGTTTTTATTTTTTCTTTTTTTTCCTTTTTTTTAAATTTTTTTTTTTTTTTTGAATTGGGAAAATTTTTTGTTTTTAAGGGTTTTTTTTTTTTTTT
>NW_011915536.1:0-2622 GCF_000151845.1 Pteropus vampyrus | reverse complement strand
TCAAAGAATATGACATTGTCTACACTTTAGTGACAATTTTCAATAAAAGCAGTGATTTGAGTCACGGCCCAGTTGTGTGCCTTAAATTTAAGTATCAGCGCAGCGATTCCGTATAGGAACAAGAGGTCTTTGAAGAACAAGTGAACATTCAGAGAGAACACCTGTGTCCTTCAGACCACATCCTTCCTGCTGCCTGTGGGAAAGGGCTGGCATTTGCGTGGCGCCCTGAGCACATGCAGGACAGATCTATGTGTATTTCCATAAACAAAAGGACATTGTGTGTGTGTGCGCGCGCGTGTGTGTTTGGCACCTGTGATGGCAACAAAAGCTTTGTCCCAAGGCCAGGTTCAGCAGGATTTTTAAACACTGAACTAGGAACAGAGCACTAAAGTACACACACAGGGAACTTGCAACAGCATGACGTTTTGAAGGGCAGGGTGAAGACTCGCACTCTATGTTACAGCTGGGTGTGGGGGAAGGACTGGACGTGTCACGTGTCCAGCCTGCAGATCAGTGAGCCACGTTGTTTGATGAGGATGACCCAGAGCGTCAGAAGTGTAAGGTCTGCTAAACCTGAAAACTCTGGCCTGTCAATTTTCTTTGCTTTTATTGTCGATGTCATGTTCAACTGGCAATTAATGATTTTGTTATTTATTCAGAGACAAAGTAGCACCCAATCAAAAAAAAAAAGTTTAAAATAGAATTAAAAGTCGTGTTAAAAGTATGCTTGGATTGTTAAAATGAAATGGTGTTGCTTGTCCATTTGGCTCCCACTTTCTGGAGCAAATTAGGACCTTTCCGTGTTGCAAATAGTTACCAAGTGAACGAAAAACTAAATGTGAGCGTGTTTTAAATGCTCCGATATTTCCAAATGTTTAATTCCAAACCTTAAAGGGTTTTGCCTATAGAGATGTGGAAAATGTGAGTGTTTTATTGTTTCATTTTCTCTTTTAGATTCTCTAGCATGTGATTTCCAGAGCTTTTACTACAAAGTATGTAGACAGACGTGATTTAAAGAGAAAACAGTCTTAGTAATTCATGTTGGAAATCATGAGTGTTGTTAAGTCTCCTTACATGTGATCAAAGTGGTCATCTCCTTGAATATAATGAAAATAAAGAAAAGTTATAGCCCCATAAATTTATTTAAATATATTTCTTCTGTGTGAATAAATTTCCTTCTTTAAACATTTATGGCAGGGAATAATTCTGTTGAGAGGCAATATATATTTTTAAATTTTATTTTTGTTTTATTTATACTCAACTGAAATAGATTTGAGAAGAAAAATTTATTTAAGCAAGGCTCTTCATAAATGATTATGAGAATCATGTATTGTGTAATTTTGAATATTCATAATTTTATACAACTAGTCCAATTAAAGGAGTTTTCATTTGAAAGAAATGTGCCAAAAGCTCAAATTCTATGCAGTGCAATGATGCCTATTTCTCAGAAAACCCAGAGTGTTTTAGTTCTTAGAACAGACACGGTAAAGAGTACATGCCCAATTCTGTGAGTGAAATTCTCTTTATTTATTTTTATTTATTTTATTTTTTAGGTGAGGCAACCCTTGGTTGACCTCACAGATTGCAAGGACCTTGTCAGCTTACGATCCTTTTTTTTTTTTAGTTTTTACGCCTACAGCACCTGGTCTTCCTAGGTGGTCTCCCATCCAAGTACTAACCAGGCCCGACCCTGCTTAACTTCCGAGAGCAGATGGGATCGTGCTTGTTCAGATTGAAATTCTCTTTAGAGGGAATGCTGAATATAGAAGATGAGGTTAGTAGCGGGTGAGAGAGAAGTGTCCTCCAGTTCACCTTACAGCAGGAGTCACCACCAACCAGCTCGGGAAGCTCCCCTGAGGTCAGAATCCCAGGTTTTTCAGGATCTAGTGGGAAAACAAACAAACAAACAAACAAACAAACAAACAAACATTTAAATGGCAGGCATAGCATGAAACCTGAGGAGTGGCATTTTTATTGAGTAATTATTAATATTGTCAGGGCTTCTAAAACATAACAAAGAATGTATAATCCATGGATGACATAATGAACAGCCAATACAAAGTTTCAAACTGAAAGTCAAAACAGTTTATATTTTAATGAAGTACAGAAAAATTCCCCTTCTGACAGATTAAAAAGAATGAAAATCATTTACATATTGTCAGTCCAAATGACAACATTTCATTGATATATTTCTTACATTGAAAATTCATCAAGAGATAATATTACGTTTCTACTTATGGGAAATACAAAAGCAGTGTTAAGCGTATAATTGGTTAGGGATTATATGCACTCAGGTGTATTATATGCCCTCATGAAACAATTGGAGAAAAATGCGAACGAGACAAAAAAAAAATGTAACATTGCAGCATGAAAAAATAATGTTGCAGAAGGCGGGGTGGCGGGGGAAGGGAGATTTCCACAACAAGGAGGTACTTTTAAGATGGACCTTAAAAATGAGTAAAATCTGTCCCTTCCACAGAGGGTAAGGAAAGGAATTCCAGACCTTGAAATCCTAGAAGGAAAATGAAAAATAATTAATTGCCAACTCTCATTCAGCTTTGAGTTCGAGGGACAGGCATTCAGTGCGATGAGGAGGTGTTTGATCTTCTGCATAAGGCCATT
>NW_011915535.1:0-5051 GCF_000151845.1 Pteropus vampyrus | reverse complement strand
TTTGCTTCACGCCGTCTTTTTCAGGGTTTCTCAGGCTGAAGCATCATTTAGCTCAAGTAAAAGGACAAAAGAATGTGAGCTGCAAATTATGGGGGGAATTTGCCGTAGGAGAAAAATAGTCACAAAGCTCTTCACACTGCAGGGGAGGAAGGGAGGCAGATGCAGCGGGGCATCCACTTGCCAGGGTTGGGGAGAAACACGCCCCTTCTTTACCCTCTTGGTTCTTCTGGCGTAAGAATTGAATTGACAGGAGCAAATAACCAGATTTAATCACACACACACGTGGGGGGTTCCATAAGAATATGGCACCCGAGGACAAATCAGGCAGTTGAGGCTCAGATGCAATCTTGAGTTGAGCTAAGGAGAAAGGAGGCTGTGGTTTGGGATTTCAAAAGGGAGGAAGGCCATTCATGCGGAGACGGAAAAGTGAAAATGTGGTAAATAGGTGTTTGCCGGGCCATGTTCAACCATGGGACATGGAGAGGACTAATCAAAGGGACCTTGTGAGCTGCTTCTGTGTCTGTCACACTTACTTCATGTGAAGCTATGGGTGTCTGTGAAGACAGCTCCCTTCCTGGAGCAGCTGCTGGATCTACATTCCTTTAGGCAGTCAAGGAGAAGGTTAAAGTTATTCCTGGGTCTTTTGTTTCCTAAAAATAACCAGCTTAAAATAATCAATATCCCCAAACGGCATGTTTCAGGGTCGCAAACTCTGCTCCCTTCTCGCTAGCCACGGATCTGCTTCTACAGAACAAGAGAATGACTTTTTCTTGAGCTGCTGCCTTCTGTGGGAGACTGGCAGATTGCACACAAGTACTAAGGAAATTGCCTGTTTGTAGAGTTTGTGAGTTGAGCCTATTAACGGTTTATACTTTTGTGGTTTTACTTTTATTAAATGAGGGAGTGGGAATAAACCATTTACAGGAGCACTTTCAGTTCTCGGTATTATAGAATTACGGAATACCAACTTCTAGCAAAATATCACAGTGGTTAAATATCTTTCCCAATTGAAAAAAATATCTACTAAAATATAGGGTACATACTCTGTGGATTTGTTCTTTGTTTTCCATTTCCAAATGTAAATAACATTACATTACAACAAACTTGTGCATTCAAATATTTTTTTAAAAAAAATAGAATAGTTTATGCCAGTTTTCCTAAGCTCTCATTCTGAATTAGAAAATTCTGAAATTCCTATGATTGTCTAGTAGATGTTATAATTATATTTTTAAAATATTTTTTCACTAAGCTTCAACTGTTGTGGGATTCACATCAGAAATTTAAAAAAGGAAAAGGGTTAGGGTTAGCATCAGGGTTAGCATCTTCATATCTTCATAAAGAGAATATGGTGTTTCTATATATACATATATAAATATATATATATATATTTTTTTTTTTGATATTTACATATATGGAGATAAGTGATGTTTTTTAGATTTCTCTTTTGGGCAGCACAGTATTTATTTGGAAGAACTACTTTGATAAGCTGCTTAATGTAGAAGGCGAGGCTACAAAGAGGTGAACTACTATGTGTAAGATTGGAATAATTTATGTTCTTTCTGAACTCTGCTAGAGTGGGCATGTGAACCTCCCCCAAGGTTACCAGCACTTAGAGTGACTTCGGGTCAAAAATATAGAAATGTTATTTCAGTTTCCTGAAGGCAAGAGTTACATCTGTCTTATTCACCTGAGTACAGCCTTGGGATTTAGAAGAGTGCCTACTAGATAGATGTGGATATAGACATCGATTAGATACGGATACACATAAAATATAAGTACAGATACAGAGAGGGTACAGATGACAGTAAGTCCTATTGTTTTGCTGAATGAATGAATGAATGAATGAATGATTGTGGAAGTCTGAGCATCGGGGAGGCCTCTGTGGCTCCTGGGTTATACAGGCAGCCTATATATTGGGATTATGTCATTTTTCAAGTGACCATCATTGTTAAAGTCAACAGAGGATATTTCCCAAGAGAATTTTTCAAAAGACTTTTTTTGACAGAGTAAGACAAGTAACTGAATAAAAGTAGACAGTTTCTTCTGTTGACCTTCTGAACGTCGTAAACCGTGTGTGATGGAGCCCATTCCTGTTTGATTATAGGTGCCTTGTATGGCTGGTGGAAGCTTTGCTGTGTTCTTTATTTACTCATTTATTTATTTTTCAATATTTATTTATGCCACAACTGTGCTTAGCACTGTGATTACAATGACAGATAAGGAATAAGTCCCCCTTCCCAAAATGAGCTTATAGTTTTAAGGCAAATACAGACGTGTCACAGAGGAAATGTCTGTCAGTTTCAGTGGTTGGTACAGAGGAAATGTGTCTGAGAACCACAGTTATAAACTATAATCATTTGTATTCGTGTGAACAAAATATTTAGAACCCAAACATCTTTCGCATGTGAACTCAGCAACTGTTTAATGAGACTGCTAGTGCCGGCCTAATTGTAACCTGTGTGGTTTTGTTGAGATGGTGCAGACATTTCTGCAGACTGTTTGGCATCGCGCAGTGTCTAAAGGGGATCTCAGGTGGGGCCAGTACCACCCTCAGGAAGTATTTGAGAACATGTTAGGGATTTTTCAGTTCTCACAATAACTGGGGACACTGGGCAGAGGCCGAGATTCTTCGATGCCCTGTAGTACATCAGACAGCTCAAGATAGTACATGGGACAGCTCAGGACTGTACGCGGGACAGCTCAGGACAGTGCGCAGGACCGTTCAGTACCATGCAGAATTGTTCGCCCCAAAATGTAGCCAGCTCCCCATTGAGTAATGTGGGAGAGCACTTCATTCTTGCCCCATATCTGTGTTCTGAAGATCCTGCTTCAGTCTCTCCTGAGCCAAACAGATAGAAAGATCATCCATCCACATACTGAAGAACAGGCCACGAAGAACAGGAATCCATGATGACTGATGCTGCGTCTGTAAGGGAGCTGTGATTCTAGGTCAGCACCAGCCAGAGGAGGACCGTGAGGAAGAAAAACTTCAAATCCATGGATTTCGGGCTAGTCCTCCGGAGGCTGAAAAAGGCAGAAGGAGGAAGGAAGATTTTCTTTCACAATGTGTCTGATTATGGAGAAAAATGCCCAAGTTAATTCTCAGATTAAGATCATTAATGAATTTAAAATGTGCAGACCCGAGACTGTCCTGCACTGTCTTAAAAGGATTATGGATTGGATTAAAGGACTTTTCAGTTCCATCAAAGCTTACAGGAAGTTCCCTACTTTACCGAGGTCAAACTTGCTTTGATTTTAATGACATTTATCCTTTCTTTGTTCTCTTAAAACTGAGTCCAAAGCATGTCCTCATGAGTGCTTCCATAAACACGTTAAATATTCCAGAGGACTCTGTCCTCCTATTTTTTAAAGGAAATTTGTTCAAAACCCCGGGGAATGTCATGATCCAAGTTCCCAAAGGCTCCGCTTGCCTTGGGCATCCCGGACGGCCTCCAGGTTGGATGATGTGAACATTTGTGCTTATTTCAGTAACACAATAAAACTTCACCTATCGGGAAGTGCCTTATCTGTGAACCTCAAATATTTAGGACATAGTAAACCCAAGCCACAGAGTTCCTGATTTCTATGCCAAAACTGGAAAACTTTCAGGCTCTCCTGGGAGTCGGTTTATTCTCAATTTACATACCGTTCTAAGAAGCTTGGTTATCGGGTTCTCTGCTAGTAAGGAAAAGGTAGAGGGAAAAGGTATCAAAACTTTATCTGAAAACAATAAAGGAACTCCAAAACCATGCGCGTTTGTGTTCAGGAGAGCCACCCACCGTGGCGGTTCCGGGACTGCTGGTTCCCGGCCGGTATGGTTGTCCATGATCACAGTAACCACAGCATAACCACAGCATAAGAAGAGAGAGAAGTTTGTGGCACATTTTACAAATTTATAATTTTTTTAAAGCTGTGTTAATAAGACTAAGCCATAGCTGTCTGAAAAAAAAAAAAAAACTATTCAGAATATCATTTTTCCTAATAAAACTGAATCAATCAGGCAGTGATATGTGAAATTCAGTTCAGAAATCCACCTTTGAAAGTTGAAACTATTAAAATAAGAAAATAGCAAATTCCGTACTTTCTTATGCCCCTCCAAGTATATGTCTGTCTGGCCTGCAGATTTGTGACGGGACGTGTCCACTGGACTCCCTCGTACACACATGCAGGTCCCTGGCTCAGCTCAGGCACAGGCCATGGTTTCCCAGCAGTGGAGGGAGAGCCCGTCGCCTGTCAAGAGGACTGAGGAATGGGACAGAAATCGGATGCTACCGAAAGGGGAAGCGTCGGTTACACAGTGATTACGCTTGTGCATCAGGCCATTTTAATCTCTTCGTTAATAAATTCGATTAGTCTAAGTGCATTTGTACTTATAGACTAGGCTTCTGATTATCAATCTGTTTCAGGGAAAGACGAATAAATATTGATAACGTAAAATGCAAAGCTCTAAAATGTTTGTATATACCCGATCACTATTGTTCTAATACACAATGTGTAATAAGGAAGAAAACTATAATAGTTACTGAAATAATGATGAAAAATAGGGGTGCTCTAAGAGAATGAACTGGATACTATGAGTGCAAAAGAAAATAGTAGGAAGGGCTCATCTGTTTTCTGTGTGAAATTTTGAGTTCTGGAACCATCTAGCTCGATGCCCAGAGTGAGCACCACAGGTAAACTGTTGACTTTACCCAACGCTGCCTCTCGCTTCCTTTCTTCCCTGCATTTTTCACAAAATATTTCTGCCCTCTTACTACACAGAGGTACATTTTTTGGGCTGGTTATATTTGGTTTATAAAGAAATTCTGAGATGTAAGTTATCGTTTGCATTTTTTAAGCATTAGGCAAATGACTTGTGATAACTGAAGAGTTTTATAATTATATATAGTCTATTTAATGGAATCGAAAATAGACTTGCTGTAGCCTCTCATTTGAGAATAAAATACCATCTTTCTCTCGTCCAACAATGTCGTGATATTATTTGTAAAGGACTGAGAATTATACATGACAAAGGTGCTAAAAATTTTTTTAGTACAAAAAATATTGCTGCA
>NW_011915534.1:0-1288 GCF_000151845.1 Pteropus vampyrus | reverse complement strand
CATTTTAAGGGGTGCCAGGAAACTCAGTAGTCAAGATACATAATATTTTACTGCAACATTAAAAAAAAGTTTAAATAATGTAAAAAAAATTAATGATGAACAAAGTATTAAAATTTAAATAAAGACGAAATCCAACCCTGCACTTCTATGAAATGTCTTGCTTTCTTCACCCTAATCCCAGCCTCTGTGAGGTCCATCTTTATAAAACTTCGATATCTTACCATGGATTTTTTTTTTGCCTTATTAAAAAGATATATTGCATTACATTTTTATCTGTCTTCATTACTGAGATTTTTGGTGCCCCCTTAAATTTTGTAGGGCAAGTGCCTCACTCTGCTCACCCTAGTTTGACCCTGAATCCCAGGGAACTCTGAAGCTGCTATGGTCCTTCTGAGTTGTCCTGCCTTAAGGCAATGAGGGAAGGCCTTTTTATCCTCCATTCCCAAGGTCTAGTCTTTGGATAGATTTGCCTCAGGAGAGAGTATATAACCTTGGGTAATTCTTTTTCACTGAGAGCAAATCCCCTAATGGGGTTCAGCTGAGAGCCACCAGCCCCAATACTCCCAGCAGCTGGGGGTTATGAGGGTCATATTACTGCATGCACCACACCCCTAATACCACTTACCTCAAATCCAGGGCTTTCCCTACTGTGTCCTGTGAACTAGAACTCATAAAGAAAGACATTTACTCAGAGTGTGTTGTCTGCAAAAGAAAAATTTTCCATTATAGTATGATTTTGTCAAGTTAGACGTTCAGGGTTGGAAATATTCATACCTCGACTTGAGAAGATATTTTGTGTTGCTTTTTCCTTCTGCAAAGATCACCACTACTAAGGGTAGAATATCTGCCTCAACAGAGTTTACTGGCTTGGCAGAAATTTGTTTTCAGCAATGATGAGACCAGAAGTGTCTGAATCCATTCAGCATCCACCTCCAAACTTATCATGCACCTCTCCACTGATAACTAATTCAATTTCACTCAGTTTCTCTATGTTCTTTCAGAGTAGGTTCCTGTTGAACCCCCTGGTGCCGAGATCAAAGTTCAGACATGTTCATCTTGCTGTGTCCCACCTGGGGCTTCATCAGAACAAGATCATGAACTGATCAGAAACAGAAATGAACTCTCAGCAGTAGGTGTGGTCAGTGCAATGAATTTGTTGGCTAGGCTATTGAAGCTTGCATCTCTAGGAATATCAGGTCCCATGAGGACAGGATATAAGGTTACATAGGTTAGAGAGATTTAGGCAGGAGTCATACTTGAGTGAAGGGTGATTGGCTGTGAGGGGTGA
>NW_011915533.1:0-859 GCF_000151845.1 Pteropus vampyrus | reverse complement strand
AAAAGTTGCCCAAAATAAGGACAGAAGGAGTCTCTAAGTGAAAATTAGACAGGCCAATCACTTAAAAGCATATTTAAGTAAACTTACCCAAAAATAACTTGTCTAAAGTAAAAGATTTTAATTTATATGTCGATGGAGCACACCGTGTGTGCCAGCACCAAGATTCAAATACAATTATTGGTCTTTCAGAAAAAAAAAAAAAAATCTTTTGGATATTAAAAAAACTCCATAATTTTTCATTAGGCTTTTGGACAGTAATGTGTTATGCAAGAAAAAAAACAAACATTAAAGAAGACCAAGAAAAGAAAATGTGAGCCAAGGATGTTATATCCGACAAAACTGACTTCCAAGCATAAGGAATACAGAAAACCTATCAACATGCAAAATGAAGAATATTGTCCCTTGAATTCTTTCTCAGAAGTTGACTAGAAAATATGTTTCAGATATTTTGTTTCAGATAGTCATATAGAATGACTAGAGAGACATCACAGGAACTGGTGCCAAGATCTAGAAAGAAAACCAAACGAAGGTTAAGAAGGAGCAAGCATAGTATGCAGTGGTTATGTGCTCTGATGACTTATAGTACAATTATTAAAAAATGAAAGAATGGGGAGAATATGTGCAAAAAAATTTAACATTTTTACAATTATATTAACGGTGGTATGACCATTATTCTGTGTGTAATTTGTGGACTGAACAAGCAAGTATTTATGTGTGCTCTTGAGAACTAGGATTCTTGGTATGGAAGGAAAGACACACATGTCACTGAAAAGAGATAAAAGCTCCCTAGTTTTGATTATGAATTGGAAATATCAATATATTCTAAGGAAGTACTTTGTCTTTGCATATGTACACATGA
>NW_011915532.1:0-2324 GCF_000151845.1 Pteropus vampyrus | reverse complement strand
TCTTTCCTGGGAGAAGTTCTCTAGCTTTCAGTTGATGATCAAAGCATTTCCGTAAACAATCGTGGTGTTAGAAGTTATGGAGGCCGCTTAGGAAATTTATTAGACTACTAGGGCTGTTCTAACGAAGTACCATAAACTGCTCATTAAAAAAATAGAAAGTTTCTCACATTCTGGGAGACCAGAAGTCTGAAATCAAGGTGTCAGCAGGACTGTGAAGGCTCTAGGGAAAAATCCTTCCTTGCCTCTTCCAGCTTTGGAGGCCTCTAGTGTCCCTTGGCTTATCCTGGATAACTCTGATCTGTGCCTCTGTCTTCATATGACTTTCTTCTCTGTGAGTAAGTCTTCTCTTTTTATGAGGACACTAGTCATTGAGTCTGGGGCCCACCTTAAATCCACAATGAGTTCATCCTGAGATCCGTAGCTAATATCTACAGACTCTCTTTCCAAATAAAGTCACATTCTGAGGTTCCAGGTAGACATGAATTTTGAGGGTCACTAGTCAACCCACTACAAGAAACAATTGTTTTAGTCCAGGAGAGCTATGATTCCGTAGAAGGAGTGGGAAAAAAGCAGGGCGGGGTGGGGGGGAGCGGATTAGAATACCAAATTTTCATATATGATCGGATTTAATGATAAAGGGGAAGAATCGAAGAAGAACCCCAGGTCGCCAATGCAGGAGATGGCGAGATAGTTACACTATTGGCTGAGGTAAGAGATAAAAGATGTAGGTTTGAAGGCAGATCTGCTCAGTTTGTTTGTTTGGACTTATTGGCTTGGATATGCTCTCTAGAAAGAGGTGTCTCAGAAACAATGGGAAATAAAAATCTCAGCCTGAGCTGAAAGAGAAGTTTTGATAGAAGAATGCAATGGGAAAAATAAAGAGGGAATTCGAAAAGTGATTTTACATGTGAACATCTTTGGAAAATGAAGCAGCTCTGGATGCTGAGTTGTTCCATTGAAGATTTCAGGAGAAAACCCAGACTTCAGGGTAATCCACATCCAATGTGAAGAGAGGAAGCATAACGGAAAATGTCATAAACGAAAAGAGAGCAGAGACAGGCAGAGCAGACCACAGGATACAGTGAGGAGTTTGTTTTTGAGGTAAAAGAAACATGGTTATGTGCTAAAGGAAAGGAATCAGTGAAAAGGAAAGTGACGAAATAATAGAAATGGAGGGATTTGATGGGTAAGTTAAAAGAGAATCGAGAGAAATGGAGTCTTTAGCCCATAGGGAAGTTTCAGCCACAGTTCAAACCTCTCTGATGAGCAGAGAAGGTGCTGAATTGTCTGTATGCAAAAATGTTTAGAGACAGAGGCGGAAAATGGAATGAGGTCATCCCGAGTGTTTTCACTTATCTGGGGAAAAGTAGATGTAACCTTTTGAGGGCGATGTTACTCATGGCCTGAAGAGTGTGGTCACAGTTTAGAAGAACCACTGTATAGCAGAGAACACCAGCACAAACCAGAGGGTTGTTGCTGAGCCTTTCAGTACGCTCACGGTAATAAACTCACTGAGAATCTTCCAGAAGGGTGCGATTCTTTACTGTGATTCTGGATGATGTTGAAAGACTCTGAGATTATTTACCACTGAGTTAGAAGACGTTGTGTTCCGTGCCTGTCTACAGACACCAAAGAAAAGTCGAGTTTGTGGTTCGTTATTTTCTAAAAGACTGGTGGAATTTTTTCAGAATGTTGGCTTCCACGGAGTTCACAGATTGTATTTAAGTCTTGCTGACATCAAGCAATTTATGTAGCTAAATAGAAAGATCAGTCTGGGAGACAGGGTCATAATATTTTCCTGTAGCTATCACCTAAGTAAAGTGAAACATGTTAAAGAACTCATTATAAAGAAACTTATGCACCAGGCCTTGGAAATGAACCCAGAAAACTTGCCAGCTACTTCTGAGATTCAGACGATCTGTTCGAGTAGCACTTAGTCCTGAATGTAACCTGTAACAGAAGAAGAAGGTGGAATTTAATTCATCATACCACTTTTCAGGGTAAACTATTCGATTGAAGAACCGGTTGGTGATTAAGAGAATGGACACTGTAGCCAGGGGCCCGGGTTTGACTTTGCTCTTTGTTACTTCATGACCTTATGTAAGTTTCTTAACCTTTCTGTGCCTCAGTTTTGTCACTTATAAAGTGACAATGAGAATAGAAGCAACCTCATACCTTGTTGTAAAAATTAAATGAATTAATATTTATAAACACCTAGTTAGCACCTAGAAGATAATGTTATAACTTTAAAGCATCCAATTAGCTATAAAGTTTTAAAGATACTCAGATTTCATAGGATAGATTAAGTTTACACATGCACATGC
>NW_011915531.1:0-2275 GCF_000151845.1 Pteropus vampyrus | reverse complement strand
TCATACTTCCTGACGTTCAACCTGCCCCAACTATCACCAGAGCTGTTCTTAGACACCATAGATTTGTCAATTCACGTCATCACTGCAGTTGTTAACATATTCTCACTTATTTTTACATAGGTTTCTCAAATCTTATGCGCATCACTCGAAGGAAACGTCTACATATCCATTTGCTATATTCCTTAACATTGCTTAGCAGTGAGAAATTTCTTGAGCCTTTCTTGACATGTAGGAACCTTGTCTACTGGGAATATTCAGAAAACCTCTAGGGGGCAGTGTTGCCTTACACCACTAAGTCTAAACAGTCCTTCAGTTCTGACCCAAGCAAGGAGGTTCGTTACAGAATAACAGTCTTATAAATAGTCTACATTTACTCAGTTCAAAAATGTTTTTCTGCCAATGACTTCAAATACTGAATTAAGATTCTCTGATTATAGCATATGGTACTCTTGTTTCTGAAATTACATGGTTATTAACTCAGAGATATGTGAATACAAATTTCTCATTATTTAATTCTTAAAAATTTTCAATATCCACTGTAAAGCTGTACTAAAGTTATAACTGATATTGGCTTAGGATGTATGATCTTAGTTAATAATATATTTTTACAATTTCTTGTTCTTTCAAATTGTTTAAATGTTTCTTATTTTTAAAACATAAAATTCTGATTTTGAACTTTTTTTACTGTTTTTAATAAAGTCTTTGGTACAAAATGTATGTATTCTGGTAAAAATTAAGGCAGGTATCTGAATTTGCTTAATGAATTAAATATAACCTCTGGTAAATGGACGAAATTAATATCTTACTTCTCAAATAATAAAAAGGTCTACTTTATGGATGTATAATAAAATCAAACAATTATGTTATTGATTCATTTATATGTGCATTCATTTTACTTTCCAGTCTAATTTTTAAAAAAAAAACCCTGCATATTAGTAATTTTTAGAGAGCTAGTTTTTAAATATAATAAAAATATATTAAAATATATAATTATATGCATGACAAAGAAACCAAAGGATAGAAAAATATTGACTCTGACTTCTTTATGTTATATAGGATCATATCTATTCTACGTGCAGAATTTCAGGCTGAATTTATTTATTTTACTATTATCTATGGCATAGAGAAACAAATTGAAACAAATCGCCGATTCCCTCATTTCTTCATAGTGATGTTGGTGAACATACTCTTCAATAAAATTTCTGAGTCTGCTTCTGAGGAAACCTGATCTGAGACAGTGGGTGACACTTGGAGGATCTAAGTTGAATTAAGCAAGGAGATGAAAAAAGCACTAATGCAAGGTAGTTTCTGAACATAAAAAAAAAAAAAAAGAAAAAAAAACTTCTTTTCTGGGTCCCCATGGATGTGGGAATTTTTTCAAATTTTATCATATTTCAAGTTGTATTGATAGTAACTAAAGCAGTAAGTGCACAGTAAAACTGTTTTTCATTTAGTTATACTTTAAACATTATGAATGTAAATGATGTATTGCAACATAATCATAATATACTCAAGAGTAAAGCAAATATGAATTCATTTTGAGCATTATATGTATTTCAACAGCTCTTCTCTAACTAATAAACAAAAAAATTACCAATATTTTAAATATTACCATTTCACAATTATCCACATTTGTCAACTTAATAAAATTTAAGGCCTTTTCATTTTTTTTCTTCTGTCTGTTCAATACAATTGAGGAATGGCTAGGATGTGCCTTCCCTTTAGCCATGATGAGATTTCTCTAGATAAAATTTGGCAAAGAGTTTTATGATTGTTAATACCATTTTCAAGCTAATAACAAAGGGAAAATCTGCAGACACTCTTTTTGATTTGAATGTTATGAGATCCTTTGTGATACAGGGACTTAATATTATCCTATGTGCTTTGATAGATTATATAAGAGTTTGATTGGTTGCTGTGGTTTGATATTTCCAAACTTGACTGATGATTAGAATAAACGGAAAAAGTTTTCCAAAACCCACTCCTAGGCCTGATCAGAGGCTCCTTTTTGTGATATGTGGAATTCAATTTATATTGATTTAGAGATATTTTCTTCCAAATCTCTATGATAATTTAAATGTTCAACCAGGTTTGGCAATAGCTTATTATAAAATAGAAAACCTTGTTTCCATGATGCTGATTGGAATCGTGAGCAATAAAATTTCTCAAGTTTTTAAAAAAACACTTATTTGGGGTCCTCACGAATTTTTGTCTCCTAACTGCAGTGAGAAAATCCTGTAACAGAGTAAAATCCTATTGTATGGGTTTAGATTAA
>NW_011915530.1:0-1686 GCF_000151845.1 Pteropus vampyrus | reverse complement strand
CCATACATCTGATAGTCAGGAGCACTCTGTTTTCTCAATGTCTGAGTCTGATGTAGTAAACATCCAGAGTCACAGAGCAACAACATGACCAGAATGGCTATTTTCTTCAGAAAGCATCAGCATGTATTCTCACTATACATCTTTAAAGAATGATGTGGAAATGCACACGTTCACCTTGGTGACTCTAGAATGTATCACTGTCATCACCTATTTCCAACCTAGAATTGCAAATTCTCTAGCAAAAGAGTACATAAACTAGACCTTATTCAAGCTACTCCTTAATTATTTTACAACTACATCAAAATAAGAGTATAAAAAAAAAGACATTAAGAAGGAAAGTACATCAGCCACTTATAACAATAAATTTTAACCTAAGGGGAAACAAATTCTCAAGAAAGAAACAAAATTATATCTTTTCCAGTAATATTTGAAACTGACAGTTTAAATGGAACGAATGACACTGGAGTATACCATGAGGAACACATATGTAAGAGTGTTTCCCAAACTGAGCATCATAAACTATTCAAGACGATTCTTCACTGATAACTCCACTTAGGTAAAACTATCCTTCTAATTACTGCCTTCTCCCAGGAATTTGCCATACTTTGTTATCATCTCCTTAAACAGAGGAAAGGTGTATTGATTTTCCACAGTAAGGTGATTCAGCTACTTTCTTGGTTTGCTTCTCATGAGAAATGAGGCCTATGCACCACAAGATTAGAATGTTTTTGTAATACTGATTTTTGAAGAGTGATGTCGGGATAACAATAAAATTCAGTGAATTTTCAAAAAGAAACCTTAGCTAGCCATAACTATCTGTTTCAACTCTTCCTTTGAATGCATGATTTAAATACTGTTAAATTTGATAATTTTTGTCTAGAAGGACCCAAAATAATCACTAAACAGGTACTTTTCATTCCATAAACATTTACTGAGAGGTGAGAAAAACAGTCAAGGTCTGTGATTTCAGAACTTATATACTAGTGGGAGACAGACATTAAATAACATATATCCAAATATATACTTGCAAACTGTGATTAAACACTGGGAAAAAAAATGTACCATAAAAATATAAGGAGACACCTAGTTAGACGGAGTGAAGAGAATGGACAAAAAAGGCTTCCCTAAGGAAGTGATATTTGTCTGAGACCCCAAGGCTGGATTAAACTTACACACAGAAAGAGGGTAAGAAAACATTCCAGGAAACACAATGAGAGAGGAAATACAATGTGAGAAGACTATGAGACCAGAAAGAAGTACATTCTGGGAACTGAAAGCGGGTCAGTGTGGCCAAGGCTTGGTAAACAAAAAGGAAGGTGGCACAAAGGGAAATTGGATGAGACAGGCCAGGAGTAGATCGGGCTGGTCTTGAAGGTTATCAGAGGGATTGGGAACTTTTTTTCTAAATTCCACAGAAAATCACTGATGACTTTTAAGCAGAGGAGTTTCATTGTTTACTTACGTTCTCAAAGATACTCTGGCTACTGCATAGAAAATATAATGGCGGGATAAAGTGCAGAGGCAGGGAAACCAGTTAGTTGGAAGACGACAGCAGAGCTGGAAAAGCAGCACCGCACCATGTCTCTCAAGGAGGGTTGAGGGGGAGGAGGTTAAAAATATATACTACCATCCACTCAGCTATCGCAAACCAGATTTCTGAAACTTATCCTTAACTCCTATCTCCCT
>NW_011915529.1:0-2386 GCF_000151845.1 Pteropus vampyrus | reverse complement strand
GGGGAAGGGGAGAAAGAATCAGAGCTATGGCTGCTGAGCTCCATCATATCATACCACATCTAACTACAGGGGCAGATACTTGTACTGATTATTTTCATTATGAAGAATTAGAAGTTTACAATATTTAATTTCTTTGCCTGTTGTCATAATTTGCCAACAGTTGCAAATTATGAATATCTTGGAAATTAGTCAAAGAAGGGACTGGAAAATGAGTTCATGACCAAAACTGTTCATCATCATTTAATACTAGCTATATCTAACATCTTTCACCAAAAAGCTATTTAAGTTCTTCACAAAACAATAATTAAAAGTAATAATGATAACCAGTACAGTTAGTTCACTGAATGGTTACCGTACATCAGGCGACTTCTTAAGAATTTCATATACATATATTACCTCACTTAATCCTTACAGTGTATTACTTATTACCATATTACGAATGATAAAAGTGAGGCTAAGACAAGAATCTTGCCCAAGGTCACAGAGAACTGACAAAATAAAGATTTAAAAATATATATTTCTCTTACGGTAGTCTATACCATACTGCCCCCTTTGGGGTCAGCAGCAACTGAAGTTAAGTATACACTGGCTTACCAATTAGAGAAACAAAAGTAGAATTTGTTATTAAACAAAAACAAAGTAAACTAAGTAAAGCTGCACACTCAGTTAATAAGAGTTGTATACCATTTACAAGTCTTGTATCATATCATGGGCAGGCCTATGGCATTCTAGTTATTAGACACATTCAAGCTGATCACTCCTTTAGCTGTGCTCATATTAGAACAATCGTACTCCCTAACTACCCAGAACTGACTGGATGATATGTATCTTCCCCCTCAGGAAAATGGAGATATACAACTTAAAAAAAAAAAATCTTACTAAAATGAGAATCGGCATATTTGCTATGATGAAAAGAACTGTGTTTCTCCAACTCATAATGTCATTCTAGACAATGTAGCAGACTATCCAAAAAAAAAAAAAAAAAAGAAAGGTATGTAGGCAGGGAAAGACTACATGTCTTTCAGTTTCCACAAAATTTTCTACTCTGCTCTATAACCCTGAGAAAAATCATAGGTCATAAGTAGTCAATGGGTAAAGCATTTGGGACACTAATATATGCCAATTTTGTACTTTTAAAATGGAAGGGGGTTGGAAACACCCAAATTTAAAATAAATACTAAAAAAGAAAACAGAAGAAAAAATATCATCCAATGCTTTATGGACAACTATGGCCAAGGAGGAGAGCACAGGGCTACTTATTTCTCCAATCCTTCAGAAGGTACTACCCATCAAAGAGACAAAAAGCCCAAGAGAGAGGACATACTGTGCTTAAGAACTGTCTGTTCACAATTATTGGCTATTGCCAGTTTCAAACAAGAGCACCAGAAGTCCTAAAGCTACACTTAAGCTACAAACGTAAATTATGAAGTGTATTTTAGCACTCAGCATCTTTGTAAAGATCTTCCCCTCTCAATTTTCCATTAACTGTCCTATATATGACAAATAATGTTCCAATTAACTGTCCTATATAAACAGTCAAATGACCAAGATATGCTACCCACTCTCAGAAGCTGTCCTAAAGCAACTTTGGGGTAGGTCTCTTCACCCCTTACTACATCAACAAAAGTGAAGACCTTGATTGCTGTGGAAGTTAACATTTCATAATAAAGCCAGCCTAATCTGCATAAAGGGAAAAATTTTACCTCTACTAGAAACTATTTTTAAACTCTATGGTTTAGTCTACGTATATGTGTGCATATTAAGCATTACATATATGTCTATATCTCAAAGAATTCTCACTTCACAGAAAAAGTTTTTAAAAGTCTAAGAACAAGATTAAGAATTACTAAAGAATTTAGTATTTGGAAAAAAAATTAGATCCATGCCTCACAGTGTATAATAAAATGAACTCCAATGGACCAGAGATCTAAAAGGAAAAAAGAGTACAAAAGTACTAAGAAAAAAACAAGCTTAATTCCTCTATAACTTAGATGTAGGGAAAACTTTTGCATGGCAAAAAGCAATTACATGCTAAATCAAAAGATAAATGGCAAACTGGCAGAAAATATTATATATATATAACTATATTAAAATATATGTACATATATAAAAAAAAAAAAAGAGGAAGGGAGCTAACGTCCCAAACATATAAAGTACTTTTAAAAATAAGGAGACCAAAAAGCCTACAGAGAAATGGGCAAAAGACATGAAAGACAATTCAAAAAAATTATAAAACTGGCCCTTAAAATATAAAAACTTATTAGACGTCACTCATAATAAGAGAAATACAAATTAACACTACATTGAGATAACATTTTCACCCAACAGATTGACAAAATTTCAAAAGCTTCATAATATACTCTGCTGATGAGACTTGGGAGAAAAC
>NW_011915528.1:0-1512 GCF_000151845.1 Pteropus vampyrus | reverse complement strand
TTTTTATCTCCCACCAGAGGAATTAACAAAGGGTCAGCCAATCTTCTGATAGGCTTGATGGGGAGAAGGTAAGAACATAAGCACAGATTTTCAGGTGGCTACTGTGGCATGTTATGTGATAAGAGTAGTCACCAGCACAAGTAAGAGGTTTAAGGAAAAGACCAACAAGAGCACGTTTGATGGGATTCTTTGATGGCAGGTTCATTGTGAGGCCTGAATTACAAAGTACCCCAGGGGGTTCACTTATGGACAAAGGAGGACATTTGCAGGTGTCGGCCACCTGGGAATTCTGAGGATTGAAATGCATGAAGTTGCTTTCTTTCTAGACCCTCCAGAGGAGTGCAAGACACCGGACGTTAACATTTGAAAGGAAATGTTGCATTGCAGGGATAATCTTGATGAATATACATTCCCGGGAACGAAACTTCTGTGTATATAGTGGTTGAAGGTAAATCCTGAGCTTCTAAAAGATGAATTAATAACTATCTCTGAGGAGCAGAACTGGATTAAGATATTTAGAAGCCCCAAACATAATAACAACAACAACTTAAACTACCTTCGGAGAAAACAATTTTTTTAAAATAGATTAACTGTGAATAATGACCATAATAACATAAACACTGAATTCTTAGATAACCCAAATTACAATTTAACTCTGCTGGGAGGATAGGGTCTGTACGATGAGGATAAAAGAAAGGAAGAGAATTAAATCCTCTTCTATTCTGATGGAAAGACATCAGAGAATTCCTAACCTGAATAATCAAGAAGTGCAATAAAGCCTGCTAAAAGAAACGTGAAGATAAACATAAAAATAAGCAGATAAAGAAGGTGACAATTGTTTAATAAGGGGAGAATAGTGGGAAGGAAGGCAGGGAACCATTGTTTTTCATAAAAATTTATTAAACTATTTGAGTCCTTAAACTAATTTTATTTATAAAACTAAAAAAAAAAAAAAAAAAGAAAATAAAAGAAAGGAAGAAAGGAAAAGAGGGAGGGAGGAAGGAAGAAAAAAGAAAGAAGAGAAGGGGTGAGGAGCTGGGAAAATCACCCAGAAAACAATTGCAATAATCCAGGAACAACTGAACTCTAGTAGAGAGGATGGAAATGGATAAAAAGTGGGAGAAAATTGAAAGAAAAATTTTTTAAAGAAAAACTAGAAAAGGCTTAGGGCTTGCTGTGGAGGAGAGACACTAAGGTGCCAATCTCAAGTTGGTTTATTAAGAGAATAGTGTGTACTTAGAGAAAATTATAATTTATTATAATTATATTACAACATAATATAATTATATTAAAATTATATTATAATTAATATAATTAATATTATATTGCACACATTGTCCATCTCCTACAATTAACACATTATTATATACTGCACTGTTTTCTAATTATGTAACTGTAGAATTTAGCACTTTATTTGTACAACGCTGTCATTCGCATGAACTGCTTCATGTCAGTATTGTTTTTACTATACTGTAAACTCCTTTGTTTTATACCACTTTTGCCCCCTCAGTA
>NW_011915527.1:0-4389 GCF_000151845.1 Pteropus vampyrus | reverse complement strand
TCCAAAAGAATATTTCTTTCTCTTGCCTTTTGGCGGGAACCTAGATATTTGTTGATTTAGTATAAGTTTAAAATATTTTGGCTTTGGAAAACTGCACTGAAAGCTTTTTCCCTCTAATCAAAATTAATGTCATCTTTCTCTAGCTCTCATAGCATGTGGCTCTAATATAGCACTTCTCATATTCTGCTTTAGTATACAGTGACTTTTATTTCTATTTGTCTCCTATGTCAGATCTAAAGTTCTACATGGGGAAGAACTATGTCTTATACATCTTGGTATTTACCTGAGTATAGTCTAATATAGTATGTATAGTAGGTACCCAATGCATGTGAAATTAAATTAAATTCTGAAAGATCATACAGAGAGGGGCACTCAGAGTGGTAGCAACAACCATCTTTGTAGCAGGTACCCCAGGTTCAACAGTAGACAGCTGCTGTACAAATGGACAACCTCTTGCTTCTCTCTCCCTGAGGGCCTCCTCTGATCTTAGAAGCACACAGGTTAGACTGTAAATACCTGGAAGTTATTTCCAGAGGCACAAACTCTCGCCGAGGTGAGACAAGTCTGGCTATATAAATTACCCAAGTTCCTTGCCCTTATTCTGAGGAATGTTCTACACAGTATCTTAGAGCAGCGGTTTCCAACCTTTTTGGCACCAGGGACCATTGCTCCTATGAGAATCTAATGCCCGATGATCTCAGGTGAACTGAGGCAGTGATGCTAGTGCTGGGGAATGGCTGCAAATACAGATGAAGCTTCGCTCACTTGCCTGCTGCTCACTTCCTGCTGTATGGCCCAATTCTTAACAGGCCACAGACCGGTACTGGTTTGCAGCCCAGAGGTTTTCCTACATCAGGAAGCCCTATTACATACAGATTCTTAACACACTCCATTTGCTTTCCTCCCTTTACTGTTTTACATTCCCTCACTATGTTTTCCAGGGATCAACAGCCAAATAATCTACTTCATCCAAGTCCTTGCCTTAGAGAAGCACCACAGAAGAACCCAAACAAAGACCCTTAAAAATTAAAAAGTGTTAGAGATGATGACTAGGCCAACAATGAGAATCAGGATCAATAGATAGAACTTGTCATCTCTGCTCTTCAAAATAAAGAGCTGAAGAGGAACATAAGAAATAAAGAATTCTGTTGGTGAGCCTAGAGCTTTTAAAAAGGGAGAGATTGAAATTCTGCTTATAGCCAGGAAATGGAGAGGATGCCTTATAGAAAGCCTCAAAGTAGAGAAGTAAAAGTGCAAACCTAAGATAACAAGATGAAGAAACTCATTGAGGATTAGAACCAGCCAATGTTTCAGACAGACTAAATGATTAGAGGAGAAATATGATGTAGAAGAAAGAGCTTCCAAACTCAGAGCCAGAGACATATTCAGGAGAGGGCCGAGGAAGAGGCGTTGATTATCTGGCACAGGAGGGTTTAGAGCCTGCATTGGCTGGGGTCCATTGGGCCATATCTGGGCAAGATCCAAGAAAGTGGGAGGCAGAGAGTAGTAGGAAAAGAACTGGAGCTCCATGCCAAGGCAGCCTCAGTATTAGGCTCGAGTTTCGAGCCCAGCAATCTAGAACTTACCTGCTCTTAACTCTTTTATATACATTTCTTAGTAAAAGTGTGTGTGTGTGTGTGTGTGTGTGTGTGTGTGTGTGTGTGTGTGTGCGCTACATGTCTCAACTGACGCACAGGGCAAAACACTAGAAGACACTATTGTTCTTCTACATGTCTATCAATACAGACAAAGTTTCAGCATATGCTTAGTCTTGTGACTTGGCATGGCAGTCTCACAGATTCAGAAGGCCTGTGATAAACAGAAGGGAGAAGGCCAGCAGGTGATTGAAGGGGTCTGCTATGTGCACGTGTGTCTCTTTCTGCATGGGCTTTATTTGGTTAGAGATCCATTCCTGGGATCAATTTAAAGGTATTCTGTGATGTGTGCTGTGACACAAGCACTGTTCTGAAAACATAGATATGAAAAATAATCGCAAATTTCTCCCTTGATTTGACAACTTGGCAACTGACTGGTGAAGGGGTTGCTTTTGAAAATGAAGCCAGGTTTTTCACAAGACAAAAAATAAAGTAAAATTGTTATCCAATGATTTTTGCCTACAGGAGTAGGTGGAAAGTATTGGAAGATCTCAGCTCTAACTCACCAGCTCTGGGACTTTGTGTAGTTACTTCACCATTCAACAACTGTTCCTCACCGGTAAAACAAGTGGACTGCCAAGCCATCCTGAATAGTTCCTGGAATTCTGTGATCCAAGGTGAGGTAGTTGGGTCTGGAGAGGCTGGATTTCAGAGGCTGGGCAGGAGGGGCCTGCTTATGTGGTCATGTTCCATAAGGCAGAGCTTGGATTAAACACATGATTAACTTGGCCTCTGTAGAGATAAGGATGTGAGAAACTTTCTGAAAATCCTTTTAATTGAAACTATTTAGAGTCTGACCTAAGTTACATTTATATGCTTCCTTTTCTCTTCATATGCTTGTTTCTATTTCTGTATCCTCCCAAACACCTTTGTTCAAGTTTTAAAGAAAAATCTTTGGTTTCAAGATAATTTTTTCTTTTTGAGGCAATTTTCTAATACTCTGTCCTGTGGAAAGTGGCAGAAAGGAAAAGTAAAAGCTAGCTTGAGCAAGGAGAGCGAGGGACCTGTGTGGATCAAGCATTTTGCTTGACCTGTGCCCATGTCCCAGCTTTCCGCACTTTGAGAGTTCTGTTCAGATGCTGTCATAAATTTTAGTGCTAAGATGGCAGGGCAGAGAGCAAGGGGTTCATGGTTGATCCTCTCACATATGTAACTCCTCTGTTGGCCGTAAGAGGGTGGACAGACTTATAAGGATCACTTGGTCTATTCTGAGCTCAGTTTCCTAAGTAGAGGTATATATTTCACAGTTACATATAAGGAATTTCATTCTGGGCCAATTTCCTACTACCTCCTCAACCAGGTATTTGAATCATTTCTCTAGGTCAACCTTCTTCTTGGTTAATTTCAGTATTGGCCTAAATGAACAAATACAATCCTTTTTTGTACCCATTTCCCTTTTTATGACCTCTAGGATATTTGTTTTTGCTGTATTTGTGGTATATTAAGAAAGGTGGTGCATACATTTTATGAGCTGGAAAGATAGATGAAAGAATTTAAGATATTTGTCCAAAATGGAACCATGTTAACGATAACCACACTCATCATCCTCTTCTTCAAAAAAATCAATGCCCCATAGGTTGACATGCACCTTGGGTCTTTGAGCTAGGTCCTACAAAATCTAGACTCTGACGCTAAATTCTTTTCTAACTCAAACTTTATCCTTTTGAAGTTGGCTTCCAATTATCAAAGAATCCATGGTTTCATAGTTTCCTCAAACACTTCCTACAGGCTACTTACTATGATTTTATAGTCTAGGTGAAGCTTAAGCAATGATCAAGGCTCCTAGCAAGAAGTCTTGTTATGGTGGTGAGGGAGGAAGGAGAGGAACTTCTTATGGTTGGTCTATTGTAGACAATTTCAAATTTACTATCACTACTGACTTATTTGCATGATTACATAAGAAGAGAAGTTGATTAATTGTGGCCATTAAGATGTCTGGTTCTGAGCCCAGTTTTCCCACCACCAGCAGCCAGAGTAGTCCCTTTGGTGCCCTTTTCTCTATTCCAACTGTGCAGCCACATATCAATTCTATTTATTCAACATCTATTGTGCTCTCGTCACTAGGGCCACACAAATGTTTATAATATACCCTGGACTTTGAAGGAAAGCAGGTCTGTTTTCTCATGTGCTGATTTTTAGGGGATTTAGAAAAATGAGAGTTGCTGAATAGGGTTATTATTTATATAGCAAGTGCTATTGTTTTTAGGAATCTAATAACTCACTGTGACCCATAGTTATAATAATGCTCATATTTGCATAATGCTTTGTAATTTAGAGATTTTTGCATGTTTAATTACATTTGGTCTTTACAGCAAACCTGTGAGTGAGGTTGCTAGAGTATCATTATCCTGAATTACATAGAAAGAAACAGAGGCACAGAAAGGTCAGTGACATGCCCAAGGTCAATAGCTAGCAAGTAGTGAAGCCAAATCTCAAACTCTGGTCACATGATGCTTCTAATTCAGAAGTCTCATTACTATTCTGCCTCCTTCAGAAATGAATGAGGAGTTGCACTGTGAACCAGTTGAGGGCAGGGAGTTTGTCTTGGACACCTCAAGCTCTTCTCTGCTCTCTCAGCTGCTAGCACAATGTCTGGTGCACATCAAGCAATAATGCAGATTTATTGGTTGAAATTAAAGTGCCTCAATGGGAGAGAATAAAGAGATGGCCACCTCCCCACTTTTACATTATCAGACTTTAGGGATTCTAATGATAACTCATTTTACTTTCTTGA
>NW_011915526.1:0-2049 GCF_000151845.1 Pteropus vampyrus | reverse complement strand
AACCCAGCAATTTGGGTTAGCCATTCCGGAGGATTTCTCCCCACTGTAGCAAACTGGGGTTTGTGGTTGCAAATGGTCATCTGCTCTATTAAAGACAGATATAGGAGAATAATAAAAGAAAAAGTGTCAGAGTTTCCAAGTCATTGTAGAAGATGGAAGAAAAACCTTTTTCTTGGGGAGAAATGGTCCCAGGAATCACCTGCCTGCACAAGGCCTGTCCCGATTTCTGAATGGAGAATGAGAAACAGGAATGAACACAGCTCCCCCACAACGGTGCCAAGCTTTTTGCTGGCTGCTGCAAGCAATGAAGGAAGAAAGGGTGGCATGATGTACGAGAAGCCTGTCAACTATTTTTGCATGGGCTTGGGATAGAGAGGCCGACGAACCAGGCTGCTGGGTTCTATTTTTTGGATACTGCCCTTTTTCTCACCGGGTCTCCTTGGAGATGTTCTTTATCAAGGAACATGTAGCAGAATGCTATTGTAAATTTATTCTTATTTTTATTTATATAAAATTTGGGGTGGGGGGGTTAAAAATTTAAATATAAGATCCAAATGAGTATTTTTTAAAAGCCAAAATCCTCAATCTCTGTCTATTAACATTTCATGCAACAGTTAAGGCCCAGCTTCAAAGTCACTCGTTCAGGAAGCCTTCCATGATTATGCCAAACAGAAGTGATATTTTACCCCTTGGACCTCCCAGTCTCCTGCAGGGCACTATTTTCAAGGCACAGACTATATCTACTTTATATGGTACTTATTTGGGTCCATGTCTCATCTTCCCAGCCCCATTGAAAGTTTGATGAGGAAAGAAACTATGTATCTATCATATGGCATCGTAATGACCAAAGTGTTTTATACATAAAAAATGCTCTCTGAAAAAATTTGCAAGCAGAATGGAAACCGAAAGTCAATTTTCAGTAAAAATTCTTATTTTGTCACCCATTTAAGTGCCTATTAAAATCCAGAGCACACTATAGAAAAAGCTAAAAAAAAAAAAGAACTAAAAAGACAGAGCTTGGTATACATGCCTTAGTTTATTGTGTGGAATAATCAAGGAACAAAGCTCCTTATTTTAGCCTTTCAATAAGCCACTGGAGTATAATGTAAAATAGGAAAGCCGGATTCAAGTCCTGGTCCTGTTGCTCGCTTGCTATGTGATCTCTGGCAAGTCACTTAACCTCTCTGAACTTTGATTTCCTCATTTGTGATATTTGGAAAATGTTATGTCTAACTTGCAGGATTTCAGAGAGGATTAAAGAAATAGCATACAGGTGCCCTCCTCCCTCATTCTCAAGGATAATTCCCAGGTGGCTCCTAACAGAATAGAGAGAAGGACCCTGGTGCCCTGACTCCTCTTGTTGCAGCATGAGGTCCTGTTGTTGCAGCTTTACCAGCAGCCTGAGGGAGGAAACGTGAGTGAGCCAAATGCCTTGTACGCTACACTTTCGAGGCCGGGGCTGTATGCTTTGCTTCAGAGCAAGTGTGTCTCTGACTCATAATTTCCTTTTGTGAATTAATGGGCAGGACAAGTTGTCTGTTTCCATGCAATTGGTTAGTGTCCTAACTTACCATAAATCATTTGTTCTTTCAAAGTGGGACCTTCCTTTCATGGGATGAACCTACAGCCCCAGAGACTCTCATGAGATGGGATTGATTGTTAATAAGGGCATTAGCCAGATCCACCTGTTTTGGAGTACGAATCCTGGGGTCAGCTGCTGTGGCCACACCTTGGGAAAAACTGCCCACTTTACTTGAATTTAGAGTAAAGTATCCAGTGCAGTGGTTCTGAGGAGGAGCCTCCAGGGCTCTCTCCCCCAGATGGACGTGCTGCTTCAAGCCTGGATCCAGAGGCTTCCCACCCTTTCCCTGGAGAGCTGGCGTTCAGAGAAGAGCTCAGCTAATCAAGCTTTGAAAACAATTTCAGCTCAGTGGTGGATTGGGCAAGTTCTTGGTTTCAGAGCAGATACTTTTACGTGGGTGGGAGAAAAGGGAAGAGACCAAGATGCAAAGTCTGGCTTCCATTGGTAAGGGTCAGCCTGGGCTGTGG
>NW_011915525.1:0-3066 GCF_000151845.1 Pteropus vampyrus | reverse complement strand
ACTGCACTCACCCCACTCCCCCTTTCTGACGTGAGACAGAACCTCACAGGATGCTGGGTATTTTCTCCAGGCCCCTGAAATCCACACGTTCCCCAAAACGCGGAGCCTCACTCACCTCGGTCACGATGGAGGAGCCGGGCGTGTCGTACACCCAGCCGTGCTGACAGGGGCCCACCGGCAGCTGGCTCCTGTTGGCGGCCAGGCCGGCCAGCGGGTCCACGCAGCTCAGGCCGCTCTGGTTCCAGTCCACCTCGTAGCGGCGGCACTGGCGGGGGAAGGCCTCGCCCGCCGGCCCCGGGCCCGGCACGGTCAAGTTCAGCTCCTCCGCCGGGCTCCAGCCGCATCGCTGGCTCAGCTCGGCCACGCCCGGGCTCAGGCAGCGGTGGTCCGGGGTGAAGGCCAGGAACACGATGCCCACGTAGACGGGGGCGAACAACGCCGAGAGCAGGCACAGGGGCAGGAAGACCAGCTTCTGGAACAAGCCGAACTCCCCGATCTGCTGCAGGATGTCATCTATGGTGGACATGATGCAGCCAGCACTCACATTGCTCTGACTGGACCTGCGTGGCCGCAGAGGCCAGGGTCAGTGTTCACGTGGGTTTCTCTGCTGCTTTGAAATCAAGTTGCTGTCTAAGCATGATACACCTGGACGCCAACCAATTAGAAATAATCTTTTACCCCGTGGTGCTGACTTCACGCACAGGTGGAAGGCGGGAAGATGGCTGCCAAATTGTTCGCTCGGGGAGGAAGCAGGTCACCAAGCTGAGGTCCTAATTTTCCTGAGTTAGAGCTCACTCACAGAGGAGAGAGCCAGAGGCAGCCATGTCAACGCCCGGCCGTCTCTAGGCCTCTTTCAAAGAGATCTATCTATTCGAATACTGCCTTTTACGATCCAGATAAATCAAAGACAGCCCACCGACAGCCAGGCCCAGCCGCAGGGGCTGTGGAACCCCGCAGCTCAGGGGCGCAGCCAGCTCCCGAGCTCGCCTCCGCCGAGCGCTGTGTTTGCCTTCCAGATGCCAGTTCTGTTTGCCTCTCAGGAGTCCGAAGGCCAGAATGTCATGGAAAAGGGGACCGTGAACAACCACAGGCCAACACCATGGGCCAGGGCCAGGTAAACCAGAGACCGTCAGGGATGAAAGCATCGGCCCCCTCTTTGAGGCACATGCTCGGGGCTCAAACATGTGTCGCATGATTCCTTCTCATGACAGCCTTCGACACAGATGCTGTTACTGTCCCCCCGGCACAGCGGGAAAACGGAGGCTCAGGGAGGTAACGGCAACTGTCCAAGTTCACGCCGTCGTTGAACTTGAACTGCTCCACAGCAAGATCTCTCAATCTATGAAGCTGTCTTTGGCTCACCGGCTTGTGTGCTGGCTTATTTGTTGACTCAACAAATATTCGCCGAGTTCCTGTACATCTCAAGCAGTGCTAGGCCCTGGGACACAGACAGAGCGGTCCCTAACTCCAAACAGCTTACAGTCCACAGGGGACGGACTCACAAAGGGACGGCAGCAGGCAGAGGGCACTCGGGGAGCCCCCTAATTGGACCCTCAGCCTGACGTGCTCCTTACACCCTGTGTGTGTGTGTGTGTGTGTGTGTGTGTGTGTGTGTGTGTGTGTGTACAGGGGGCGAGGGGGGAGACAGACAGTGGGGTGCCCCGATGATTCCGCCTCCTGGTGCTTTGTGCCCTGAGCACACACGGGGCCTGAGACTGGCTCCTACCCAGTGGAAGATGGCAAAGCGGCAGGGCCACTGCTGTGATTATGTCACGTAAGGTAGTGGCTGTCATGCTGGGCGTCCCTCTCCCCCTTGCTGTCTTTGAGGGAGTGAGTGGCCCGACTGGGGACACCCACGTGGCAAGAAGCCAAGAGGCACCTCTGGCTGACAGAGACCCTCGGTCCTTTAACTGCAAGAATCACGTGAGCTCAGAAGTGGATCTCTCCCCAGACTGCAGAGGGTCCACCTACGCTGCAGCCACCCTCCTGCCCCCCAGACACCAGGAGACAAGTGTGTGGCTTTATCTGGCTCAGTTAATGGTAACGTGTCTTCAAGGCAATAAACCAGGAAAAAAGGCTCAGGCTCCTGGGAGCAGCAGAGGGGCGAGCACAGCCCCCCACTCCTTGTCCACCTGTGAGCAGCTCTGTCCCCGAGGCCTGTGGCTTCTAACTACTCTATGTGCCCGACAGCTGTGCCTCCGGGATGCCTGGGTGCCCGCCGACCTCTGTGGCCTGGGCATTGGTGGCTGTCAGTCAGCACACGGGAGTAATGGAAGAGAACAGTCTGTGGTGGCCGGGGCCCCCAGGCTCAGCCCTTCATCCTGGGCCACCTCGCCCTCCTCGGGGAAATGCAGAGCATGGGACCCGCTCACTAAGGGGCAGAGCTGAGAGCCAGCAATCAGGTCCTCCGGCCTTCACCCCACAAACGCAGGCAGAGACTCTCACCCCCTGTTCCTGCGTTTCACCATGAGGCGACTTGCCAAAGTCACCCAAAAAGCAAGCAGCAGAGCCAGGACTTGGGTATTATCTGGTCATCGCTCTGCGGCCAGCAGCATGGGCTGCCCCGAAAGCCGCCGCTGGTTTTCCGGTTGACCAGCCCTCGGCCTGGGCTGCGGGGGATGGACCGGGGTGCAGCAGACTCACTTCGCTCTGTCCTCAGCTGCTGGGGACGACCAGCTTTCCCAGGACCCACATGCATCTTCCCCAGCGTCACTATCTACCCAGGGGGGCTCCTGGCTGCTGTGAAACAATCTAGATCTTAGGAGACGGGGCCCGGGGGGCCGTCTCGGCACAGGGCTGGGCCCCACGGGCCCGGGCCAAAGCTGTTGGAAGGGGACATCGAGGTGCTGCCAGGCAGAGGACACACTCCCACAACCACGTTGCTGTAGGACACATGACACGCGGGCCCCTCCGTGTGCACACAGGAGGGACAGGCAGACGTACAGGGGTGCCCTTCGCTCCTGGGACGCTCACCTCTGCTCCACAGGCACCGGGATCCAGCCTCAGCCCCTCCCGCGGGGGCTGCAGCTCTGAGACCCCCTCCCTACTCAGCTGCTGCCAGGCAGA
>NW_011915524.1:0-856 GCF_000151845.1 Pteropus vampyrus | reverse complement strand
TGTCCTTCCAAGACCGGCGCTTTCCAGGTCCCATTCCGACCGGATCAGGATCGAGCTCGCCCGGACCCACCAGACCAGGCCGCGCTGGCAGGGCCCCACCAGACTAGACCGCGCCGGGTCCTCCAGGCCGCACTCGCCAGGCCGGGTCCTGCAGACCAGGCTGCGCGCGCCAGGCCCGCCAGACCGCGGTCTCCAGGCCGAGCCCGCCAGGCCAGGCCGCGCTCGCCTGGGCCCGCCAGACCCAACCGCGCTTGCCGGGCCCGCCAGGCCATGGCAAGTCCGCCAGACGGCGCTCTCCAGGCCGGGTCCGCCAGACCGCGCCGGGTCCGCCAGACCGCGCGCTGGGTCCGCCAGACCGCGCTCTCCAGGCCGGGCCCTCCAGGCCGCGCTCGCCCGAGCCCGCCAGACCAGGCCGCGCTCGCCAGGACCCGCCAGACCAGGCCACGCTCTACCGGCCAGGCCACGCCAGGTCCTCCCGACCCTGCGCACCAGGGGGCCCGCCAGGCCACGCTCGCCCGTACCCGCCAGGCCAGGCCACGCTCTACCGGCCAGGCCTCGCCGGGTCCTCCAGACCCTGCGCGCCAGGCCCGCCAGGCCGCGCTCGCCCGTACCCGTCAGACCAGGCCACGCTCTCCAGGCCAGGCCGCGCCGGGTCGTCCAGACCCTGCGCGCCAGGCCGCGCTCACCAGAGCCCGCCAGACCGGGCCGCGCTCCGGGCCTGCCAGGCCTCGCCTGCAACCCTCGGCGTCCCCGGGCCGAATCCCAGCCGAGCTCGCCACTCGGGCCTCATTGAGGCTGCATGACCTGATGATCCCAACTTCGCGAGCGGCCCCAGGGCCCACTGCGCGGCCGCCGG
>NW_011915523.1:0-2035 GCF_000151845.1 Pteropus vampyrus | reverse complement strand
CCTGAAGCGCTTCCGCCATCAATCCAGCCCCAGTGCGCACCCGGGGCTCCGCGAGCGAAGCCTGCGTCCGGGCGGTCCACCCAACAGCACAGCTCGGGGATCTCGGCGCCCTGGGGCCCGCGCGGCCCCCGGGGTCCCAGACGAGCAGCAGCAGCTGCAGCAGGAGCAGGGGAGCGCGGCGGGCGGCCGGCGGGCGCGGGCCCCAGGTGGGCGCTCCGTCCGGCGGGCGGCCCCCATCGCGCTGGGCCCGGGCTGCGCGGCGGGCACGGGGCTAGCGGCGCGCGGCTGCCAGGGGCCGCGCCCGGGACATGCTTGCGCCGCCAGGGCGGAGGTGGACAGGGGCGCGAGAGGAGCGGGAGCGGAGCGGGAGCCCGAAGGGCGCGCGGCTCGGCTGGGCTCGGCGGCGGCTGCAGCGGCGGCCCCGGAACCGCGTCACGTGAGCGCCGCCTGGCCCCGCCCCCGCCCCGCCCCGCTCACGTGACGGCCTTGTTCAGGTGATCCCCGCCCTCCCGGCTCCGCCCAGGACCGGTCACGTGAGCGCCACACGCGCGGGTCAGGAAGCCGCGCAGGTGCGGGCGGAGGCCGGTGCCCGCCGCCGGGACCCGGCCCCGGCCTCAGTTTCTCCCAGCGGATATTCTGCGTCGCCACGTGGGCGCTTCCCAATTTCAAGTGACCGTTTCCCACCCCGACGGACAGACAGGGAGGGGGGGCATACGAGGGCTTGGACCCAAGGGCACAGCGGTAAATGCCATCACCCGGCTGTGTTGCTTTGGATCCTGCCCGGCGGAGCCACATCGCGGAGCCCTGCTCGGGGCTTTCCAACCTTCGCCCAGCAGCGCCTCTCACAACCTGCTGTGGGAATGTTATTTCGCAGGCATGAGCTTCCCACAAGAGGAAGGAGGCACAAATACAGCAACGTGATCCTTAAAGGACGCAAAAGTGTAACTCAAGCGAGTGCCACTCAACGAAGCTTTATTAATTCCTCTATTCAAGTAGTTTGGTGAACCCACACCGTGGGAATGTCTCTGAGCTAGGCACAGTGAAAGTAAAAGGATGACCCTGAAAAGACTTGAACTCGACTTACCTTGTCTTAAAGCAAATAAAATATACAGAACAATCACGATGATAACAGCTCACCTCTTTTAAGTGCCTACTCTGTTCCAGTCTGCTTGAATCGGAAACTTACGAGGTGGGAACCTTGTTACAGGTGAGGAACCGGAGGCACAGACCTGTTAAGTTACTTACCCAAAGACACTGTGGGATGTGGCAAACCTCGGATTCAAACACATACAAATAATCGTGATTCAATAATAGTTAACATTTATTGAGCGGGTAATTGTGTGCCAGGTAACATTCTGGTGCTTTCGCTTAGCTCATTTAATCCTAAGGCAATCCTATAAGAGAGGTGTCTTTATTTCACATTTACAGATAAACTATCGAGGTGCAGAAAGAGATTAAACGACTTGCAGGTCGTGAAGCTAGTAAGTGCAAAAGCCAGAGTTTGAGCCCAAGCCAGACAATCCCAGAGCCTATGGTTTAGCCACTATGCTGTACCACCGAAGAGTAAAACAAGCCAAAAAAGGGAAATTGTAGTGGCTGGAATAGAGTGCTCAGGTGTCTAACTGTAGACCATCGAGAAACGATTTGTCCAGGCAGAAAAATTTCCCTCTATCCTTCTAGGTTATTCGGCTGGTCTAATAATTAAATTGCCATAAAACAAATTAACAGGAGAAAAACAAATTTAATTTCTCCATACATACTGACGTTACCCAATAATATTTTGGTCCACTTCGAAGTCTTTCACAGTTTTTCCCTATAGTACAAAATGTCACTTTTGTGGTATTCTTGCCAGGATATAACCTAAATATAATCAGAACGAGACAATCAAATCCAGATTGTGAAACGTTCTATAAGAAAACCGAACTGGACAATTCCAAAATGTGAATACTCTGAATGAAACTTCCCTCCTGCCCGCCACCCCCCCCCAAAAAAAAAAAAACAAGAGTACTATTTCTAGATCAGGCTAGCAAACAAC
>NW_011915522.1:0-1229 GCF_000151845.1 Pteropus vampyrus | reverse complement strand
TCAACTGAGCAGCCTGAGGGACCGGTTTCATGCTGGGTGCTCCATAGGCTCAGTGGCTGAGGTCTCCTGCTTGGCTTCCTTCCTTTATCACGTGATTTCTGTCAAGCTCGCTTGTGGTCCAGGAGCACCAGAAGCTTCTAGAGGGAGCAGCAGATGTGAAAGTGGCTTCCTGAAGTCAGACAGCTGCTCCCTGACCCCGCAGTGACCCGGGTGCCCCCAGAGTGGCTGCGCCATGCAGCGAGGCTCTTACGAGTAAGTAGTAGGTCACCAGTCAGGCCCCTGGAAAACAGCGCTTGTCCCCAGCATTGCCTTCTACTTTCCTTTCCAGCAGCGCGTGCCTGGGGATGGCCGACTCCCACGAAGGCCACGGGGCGGGGGAGGAGGGAGGTCGCAGACGGAGAAAGCAAGTGTGAGGTTAAGTCCCGCTGTGCCAGGTACCATTTCTGAGCCTCGGCTTCCCCTGTACGGAATAAGAGTCACGACCGCTGCCCTGCACCCCCGCCATGGCGAGCGAGTCAATGTCATGGATGAGAGTTGTGTCTGAGGCATTTAATAAATGGGCGGGGGCCGGTCTGAGCCGATTCCTCGTCCATAAGCACCTCCCGCCCACAGCTGAGGCCCGAGGGTTTAGACATGGCGATACCCAACCCATAGCGGCCCCAGCTGTGGGCCACACTCTAAGCGCTTTACACAGCGTGACATTCATCCTCACGGCCGCATATGAGACGAACGCTGCTAGGATCATCCTGCTATACAGAGGAGGAAACTGAGTCACGGAGGCGGAGGTGCTTGTGCTGGTGCAGCCAGAACACAGACTCCGGCAAAGACTCCACCCTCGGGTTCTCCGTCACCTCGTCCTGCGGCTTCTCAAGTAAGTGCAGTGTCCCCAAAGAAAGGAACCAAATCGCCAGGGATGTGTGGCTCTCACTCCTCCTGCCTCACAGGTCCCCCCACATGTCCCCCCAAACCTCCTTAGGGCCGTCTAACTCCCAGATGTCTGTCTCCCTGCACCCTTTGCTTCACCACATCCCCTGCTCCACCTGCCTCTTTGGTGTCCCCTGAGCGTATGTAGCTTTCTCCAGACCCACCCCCCACCCCGCCCCCTGCTCCTGCCCTGGCCGGAAGCGTTCCACCTGGCCCAGGGCTTGTCTGGATGGGAGGCAGGAAGATTGCTATTGTTGCTCATTTGGCAAAAGAAGGCTACTGGGTGGCCCATTAAAACCAATAGG
>NW_011915521.1:0-2259 GCF_000151845.1 Pteropus vampyrus | reverse complement strand
CCCTTCCCCATGGGAGTCCAGCTCTGGCATCTGGTCTCAGGCCAACAGCACTGAGCTGCTACCAGGGTCAGTACAGGCCTTGTCCTTGGGTCCGCGGCCCGCTGGTGATGACATGGCCTGTACGCCCTGGGCCGGAGGTGGTCCAAACCAGGCTGCTTGTGGAGGATGTGCTGCAGGGCACCCACACGTGAGGCACGGTGAGGGGAAGGGGGCTAAACACGGGCCGGGGCATGCTCTGTAGTGTGGCCATGTCCTGGCACAGAACTGCACGGGGTCCAAGAATTCGGAACTTGAATTTACTCTTCCAATTGATATAAAGGTGTATTTGTCATGGTAGAGGATAGAATATATTTAAGTTTGGTAGCTCGTTTTTCTGTAGTAAAACGTACGTAAAAGTTACCATTTTAACCATTCTTTAAGCACAGTTCATTAAGCATAAGTACAATCTGCTTAAAAGCACACAGTTCAGTGGCATTAAGTACAATCACCACATTCTGCAACCATCACCACCGTCCATCCCCAGAACTTTTTTTCATCTTCCCAAACCGAAACTCTGTGCCCATTAAACACAACTCCCCCAACCTCCCTCCCCAGCCTGTTAACCCTGAACCTTTCTGTCTCTACGGGACCCCTACCTTATGTATCTCACGTAAGTGGAACCACGCAGTATTTGTCCTACGTCTGGCTTATGGGACCTCGTGGCCTGACGAGATGTGTGAGCTGGTCCTGCAGGAGGCAACCACGAGGTCGGACTGACCTGCAAACTCGGTATTAGGGAAACCACCTGTGAGAGAATAGGAAGAGGGCTGGGGGTCGGGGGCGGGGGGCCGGGGGCCGGGGGCCGGGAGAGCTGCCGGACCTCTGAGCACGTCTGACCCTGCGTGAAGGGGTGGGAAGGGTGGCCAGTGGACGTGCCCTGGCCTGCCTGCAGACGAAGGGTCAGCCAGGCTGATGGGACATCATTGAACCCAAGGTGGCTGTGGGTGGAGCCCCATTTGTCCAGCATCCTGCGGCTTGGCTGGCTTGGCTGAGAGCAGCACCCGGGAAGCATGGCCTTGGGGCACAGGTGGAGGTGCATTCTCTGCAGAGCTGCTGGCTTCTGCAGCACCCTCCTGACCTGGCTGTGGGACATCCTGCTCTATCCCCTCTATCCCCAGCAGTAATGCAAATGCTTGTTCTCAGCCCTGCACAAAAAGGCAAGAGGCCACCCCGGGCTGCTAGGGGCCACACCACTCCACTAGTCTACTCCACCTCGGCCACCCCCTGCCCAGTACCGCACAGGACGACCCCGACCCCTCCACCCAGGGTCCCAGGAGGGAAGCCGTCACCTCTCCTGGGCTATCCACCCTCTGGGGTTTGAGTGTGGGTGTCAAGTGTCCCGTACCCTAGTCCCCCCTCCCACCTATGCCCAGCTCCCATAGGGACTTCATGGCTGGCATCAGCCATTCAATGTCCAGTCTGTCTTAAAATAGACACTCCAGGCTTTAGTCCCTCAGGCCAGGCCTATGGACACTCAAGTCCGCAGGAAACCTCTTGTCTCAGTAAATCATTTTTTAAACTGTTTTAAACTATAGCCTGGGCAATGAGGTCTGCCCCTAGGCAGGGGAAGAGAGTCAAGGACAAGCTCTCTCACGAACTAAAACATATCATGGCTCACGAAATAGCAACCGTCCCATACATTTAGGGAGAATGGAGCTTTCTTTATGTTTTTTGATATTTCAGAAAGTTTAATTGCACACTTAGTAACATATTTTATTAAATTTATTGGGGTGACATTGGTTAACAAAATTATATAGGTTTCAATCGTACAATGTGATAATACATCGTCTGCATATGGCATTGTGTGTTCACCACCCAAAGTTCAAATCTTCTGTCACCATATACTTCACCCCCTTTCCCCTTGGGTAACCACTAAACTGTGTGTGTCTAAGTTTTTGTTTGTCTTGTTCGTTTGTTGCTTTCAGTTTTATACCCCACATATGGGTGAAATCACATGGTTCTCAACTCTTACTTCACTGAGCACGATAATCTCCAGATCCACCCATGCTGTTGCAAATGGCAGTATTTCATCCTTTCTTATGGCTGAGTGTTAGTCCGCTGTATAAAAGCAGCACATCTTCACCCCATCATCTGTGGAGAGGCACTTCAGTTGTTTCGATGTCTGGGCCATCGTGAATAATGCTGCAATGAACATCGGGTGTGTGTATCTTTACGGATGTAAATCGGTATTTTGGGGGCAGAGACCCAGCAGAGGGATGG
>NW_011915520.1:0-1663 GCF_000151845.1 Pteropus vampyrus | reverse complement strand
ATATACAATGGAATATTAATAAGTCATAAAAAAATAATGAAATCTTACCATTTGTGACATGTACACTGGACTTAACTGTGCCTTTTAACTCATGTATAACATGGGGACACTAATGACACATACCTCACAGAGCAGTTGTGAGAACTGAACATATAAAAATTTATAATAGTGCCCAGCACATAAACACTCCATAAATATTAGCTATTATTTCTCACAATTCACATTTCACCAGCAAAGCTGAACAAGACATTTTTGCTCATTATTTCACCTTAACATAGAATGAAGCCAGAACTATGAAATTTATGGCATAAGTTATTTAGGTCTAGGCTTATGCTTTAAACCAAAGAATAGTTTAACACACACACACACACACACACACACACCCCCGATACACGATGAATGTCACGAACAGCTGTACTTAAAAACCTGCATCTTACAAATGTGTTGCTCTTTAAAAGTATTACCAATCAAAATTTCCTCAAGAAAAACTGATCAGATTTCTAAATGCACAAATTTTATCTACAAGACATTTTGGAATAAAATCTACAAAGATCTCCTCTATTCAGTAAGCTACTCAGAAGCGCCACCACCACCCCCACCCAACCTGCCGTCCACAAAATAACTAGCTCTTAAAAGAAGTAATTTAACACACTGTTACTATTATCCTAGGTGCCTAGCAATCTCCCCCCCACCCTACCACCCTGCTCCCCGCCAAAAAAGAGGGGAAAGAAATAAGTGAACTGATACTACTGGAGCAGGAACAGGGTACAGTACACAAATGTGAAAGAAAGGGTTACCTGGAGGGCTATTAACAGTTCTAAGATGGATCAGAAAGGATAACCTGTGTTAGCAGCAAGGTAAAGTGGCTAAACCAGAGACTGTCACATTAGGCTCGGGATCCCGGAAAGGAGCTAAAGTTTTCCCAGGTAGGTGGGCAAATCCTGGTATTAGCAGAAGCAAAAGAAATTGTCTTTGGAGCAAAGAATCCCCAATTTAGGCCTCTAAGATTCCCAGACTAAAATCAAATATATACTGGCAACCAAAGAGCAGCAAACACATAAGAAAACAAGCCTCAATATATCTCCAAATATTTCTGATACTAGAAATTTCAAATAGAGTGTAAAAAAACTACATATCAAAAGAAAATTAACAAGGAAGAAATAAAAAACTATCAAAAACAAGCATCAGCAATTTCACTCCTATGAAGTGAAAATGTGCAAAAAGAAACCTGTACACAAGTGATTATAACAGCATCATTTATAAGTCATTAGTAGCCTAAAAGTGGAAATAAAACAAATGTCCACCAGTGGATGAATTGATAAACAAATTATGGCTTATACTTATATAATGGAATATTATTCAGCTATAAAACATAAGGAAGTATACTGATACATGCGTTGACTTGGATAAATCTCAAAAATAATATGCTAAGTAAAAGAATCCAGACACAAAGATCAGATATTATATGACTATATGATTGCTTTTTAATGATATATCCAGAATAGGTAAATTCACAGAGACAAAAAGCAGATTAGTGATTAGCAGGGGATGGGTAGGAGGAGGGAGTAACTACTTAATGGGCAATGGTTTGTTTTTCTGGGGTGATGAAAAAGTTTTGAAATTAGAGAGAAGTGATGGATACACATCATTGTGATTACACTGA
>NW_011915519.1:0-1547 GCF_000151845.1 Pteropus vampyrus | reverse complement strand
ATATTTTTTGAGTGTTGCCATGTGAATATAGCATGGGTTCCACGTTCAGTACTGCAGACATTTCAAAGATGAAGAGATTCTGCCAAAAAAGCTTTACATGTTAGTTACACTGATGGAATTTTCTGGATCAGCTGTACTGTGATCTTGGTACTTTGGAGAACAGGAAGTGCAATATACAGAATTATTATAAAATAAAAGAGGAAGTGTGTGTTCCTAATAAAAAATAAGCTATTTCCAAAGAGGGTTTTGTGTCTTCTTTCTGCTTATTAAAGAGCTGTTACTGTGCTACTCAGAGGCAGAAGAAACACGAGGATGCTGAAAGATAAAAGCCTATTGGGGATTCCTGTGAAATTTTTTAAAACTGTTCCAGCATCCAAGTCATAGTTGCAACCACTTATCTAATTTTAGAAAGTCTGGGATTGCTGCAGTTTCTGATTGCTACAACATCATCAATTCTGCTCATGCTGAGTTAGGTTCATTTTATTTCAATTAGCATTTACTGAACTCCTATCATGTACTGAGCTCTGGTAGAGAGATTGGAGGATAAATAAGTGGCTTCTTGGGATACAATAAGTGCTTGATAACTATACTTAAAATAAGTATAACTAATCTTTATAGAACTTTTTTTTCATGCTCAGCATTGCGTTAAGAGCTTTTCAAATATCAACTAGTTTGATCCTTATAACAAATCAATATAATCTTCATTCTATGGATGATGAACCTAAGTCATGGAGATGTTGAGTATTTTAATTGTCCAGGTATCAGTGCTAATGATCAGTGTAGGTGGGATTTATTCAGCTATTCTGTCTGTAGAATTCATACTGTCATTCAATTAAATGGGAGAGCGAGTGGTTAATGAATGAATACATATATTTTTAAAATGAATAAATGCGTGAGTCCTGAAGAACATGAACAGTGAAGTTGTTCTGTAACCCCAGAACTTCTAGGTAGGTCACAAAAAAGAAACAGACAAACCAACAAAAAAAAATTCCTAGCAGGTTTTGAGCATATTTTCCGAGGTCAGCATGATTCTGAAGTTATCTGTAATTATATGCATTGTGGTCTTGAATTGGGTGTTGCTAAAATTTAAAAAAAAAAAAAATCTGTGATGTTTCATTAGTTAAATTCTCCTATACACTATGATCCTTGCTGATTCCTATTTCTTCATTATTATCTTATCCCAGGACCTTAGCATTTACTCTTATATAATGATAACAAACAGGGCATTTAATTCTGTTAAATTAAAAATGAGTCATAGCTTAAAAATCATCCTACCTGGTTTCTGATTTTTCTCCATATTTTAAATGACATTGAAATTTGAATTAGTATATAATATAATATATATTATATTTGTTCCTAGCTGCCTAACAAAAAGCATCCTCTAGATCCACAATAGGCATACCACGTAAAGGCATCAATACATATTTTCTGTTTTTTTTTCCTTTATTTCCTTCCTTTGTTCCTAAAGGTTGTTTTACTACTGTATGCTTGAAAATTTCTAGATTTTGCCCTACTGTCTATACCTATACAGATTTTTTTTCTCCCTA
>NW_011915518.1:0-3253 GCF_000151845.1 Pteropus vampyrus | reverse complement strand
TAACTTTTCAGGTGACACGAGAAATATGTGACCAATATCACTTGCTAGAGCAGCGAAGATCTTGATAGCAAATTGGAATAAGATAGGAGAGATTTTATACAGAAGGCTGTGCTGACACTCGCTGAGGCTGCGCAACTCATGAAATGGAGAGCACGTTGGCTAAGGACAGGAAAAAGCAACAGGAATTGTGTGCTGATCTGAAAGCCAAGGTCAGATGCTTTGCAGGTGTTTCAGTATTTGCCTGGGTATTCATTTAAGAATCCACTCTAACTTTTTATTCAAACCCAACCTAAAGTTCAGTTTCTCTAAAAAGCCTATTTTGAATAAAATTGTTAGTTTGAACCATATGAAATTGCAAATCTTTTAGGTCAAAATACTCAACAATCAACAATTTTATGTAGTTCGACCTGAAGTTATTATAACAGGAGGTTAATATTGAAGTCTTGATTGAGAGATACCAACACCAACCATCAATGCTGCACACCAGCATGAGGTGCTGACAAAAATGCAGAGTGTAATTGTAAAGTCAATGTCTGATTCTGGTTCAAAGGCTCTTGGCCCTGTCCTTCACATTAAAGATGTTTTTAAAAAAAGGTCAAATTAAGAGGAGAGAGGATCTATGAAGAGTTCTGTTGGGAGAGTTTGTGTGTGAGTCCTCAACAAAGTGAAAAGGGAAGGAGATGGAGTTTCTTTCTTTGCAGACCCAATGAGGGACCTCTAGCATGGCTTGGAGAATTTCATGAGTAACTCTGTAGTTGGAGGCATGAGGACTGGTGTCTGATGTTCACAGGGAAATACAGAAGAGCTGTCTCAGGTTCAGAATTGAAAATAAGAGTGGCAGCTGCATTGGGAATAACTGCATTCCCCAGACTGGTTATGGTGCATGTGTCCTGGAGGCCCCATGTGGGTAGGACCTCCCTGGGAGTGTTGGCAGAGCCATTAAAAACAAATTGTATTGAGGTATAGCATGCATACAGTAAAGTGCATGGATCTTGGTTTATTGATAAATGATATGGTAGGACGATGAGGGCACAACAAGAAATTTTATTCTCTTGATAGAAAAGAATAAAGTGGTAGATGTTATACTATAGCAATTAATAGCACATAAAAACTAATATTTCTTTTTTAAAAGATTAGAAGAAAAATGCTTGCTCTGCATTTCTTAAACAAAAAGATATTTCTTTTGAAATTGCATAACTTTGGGACTTAAATGGAATAGAAGCGGCATCAGGTCTGATCTACAATAGGCTACAGAGCTAAGGTACATTTCTTCTCCATCTGCAGCTAATAAGAAGCACACAGGGGTCAGAGCCATGACAAGTCCTATATACTCCTAATCTGTTTATATTCATTTTGCATACATTATCATTAGCGCTCGAGCTATGCTGTATGTATTATTTTCTTTCCATCATATTGCATTGAGGTAAACATACACGCAGTAAAGTGTACAGAACCTAAGTATGCTACTGACTGAAGTTTTACAAATACATATTACCCCATGGAAATATCACTGAGATCAAGATATAGAACATTTCCTGCAGCTCAGAAGGCTCCCTCATGCCTCTTCTCAGTTTACTACCCTACTCATAACCACTATTCTGAATTCATTACCACAAATTAGTTTTGTTTATTCATGAATTTAATATAAATCAAATCCTACAGTGTATAGTTCCTTGTGCTACTTTGGCTCATCAGACCCGCGAGTGTCATCTTTGTTGCATGTTGCAATCATTTGTTTTTCTTTATTGCTGGGTAGTATTTCATTGTATACATATACCACATTGCATTTATATGTTCTCCTGCTCATGCAAATGGATATTGTTTCTAGGTTTTTTGCTGTTATGGTAATGGTTCTATATACGTTCTATGTATGTCTTCTGGTGGACGTATGTGCTCCTTTCTATTGGATAAATACTTGGGAGCAGAATTGCTGAATCATAAGGCTCAGACATGTTTAGCTTTAGTAAGTACTGCCAAATAGTTTTCCAATGTGCTTATAGAAATTTGCAACCAGTTTCAGTTGCTCACATTGTCACCGTTGTTGATATTGCCAAACAAACTTAGCTGATCTGGAGGGTGTGTGGTGGTACCTCATTAGAATTTCCATTCACATTTAGAATAAAGATATTGAGCAGATTTTCAGGTGCATATGAACTATTTGGATATTTTCTTTTGTGAAATGTCCACTCAAGTTTTTTGTGCATTTTTCTATTGGGTTGTCTGTCTTTTTTTTATTCATTTGTATGTTCTCTATATATTCTGTATGCAAGTTCTATTTCCTTTTATTTTCTCCCAATCTGTGAGTTCTCATCACTCTCCTAATGGTGTCTTTTGGTGAACAAAACTTCTGAATTTTAATGAAATTATGGGTTTTTAAAAATTTTTAAATGTCTTTGAGTTATGCTACCTACAGTAAAATCACCCTTTTAAGTGTATAATTCTGTGAGCTTTTTTTCCTTTATTTTGCATACTTTAATTTCAGAACAAAACAAACAAAAAAACCCACAACACACAACATCCTAACCCGATGGAACTCTTCCATCGCCCTTCAGAAATCCTTCATGCCCCTTTGATGTTGGCCTTGTCCTTTTCTCCGAGCTGTAATGGGTCTAAGCTTGTGCCCTGGTGGTTTTGCTGTTCTTCATCTCTCCCCATCCCCAGCAGAGTTTTTGCCTCCCTCATAGACCTACACTACCACAGGAGGCTTCCTCTTCACCCCTACTCTGACTCTAATCTTCATATGAGCATTCTATGTAGTTTGTGGGGAAAAGCCTGTGAGAGAGTGTAAATTCTCTTTGTGTCTGTAGCTTCCATGGGTTCTATACTCTCACTCTTGGCCACAGCAGCAAATTGTTAAAATTTAACTATTTACAGAATTATAGCTACAGTCTTCTTATCCACCTCTGTGGTGGCCTGTTCTTTCCCAGGTGCTCTGCCTCAGGTAAGCCTGTTCTCACTTTGCCTATCTTTTTTGGAGCCATTTGTTTTTCTTTAAATCTCAAGCTGCTTTATTGCCATGTGACCTCCGCTCTCTGATGGGTTCAAAAAATGTTTTGATGTTGGCTACTTAGTTTTTCTTGTGGTTAATGTGGGAGCGAAATTCTTTTCAGCTTTCTACATCTTAAGTATAAGACATTGGAAGATCTCAATGAAATGTTATCTATCAATCTCTTATATGCCCTAGTCATGAAATCATTGGCTAGTGCATGGGTTCATTTTCAAAGGCATCCTGCCAGAGATTTTTCTGTCTAAC
>NW_011915517.1:0-8606 GCF_000151845.1 Pteropus vampyrus | reverse complement strand
TCAGGGAGGGAGTTTTTGCCTCGGTTCTTAACACTTCTGGATCTTGTGAATTCCCAGGCGACAGTGAGGTGGACACGGAAGAGGAAGGTCAGTGACGCTTGGGCTAGGAGTGGCTGTGCTTGCAGAATGAGGTTGTGGATGGACTTGTCCTGTCTCCGCATGCTGGGGGAGGGGCCCCTGAACGTCTGCACTCACACCCCCTCCCACTGTTCCTCTAGCAGACCTCTGTTGGGCACCTGCTATGTGCCAGGCTTTCGGGTGGCCACTTGGGTGTACAGTTCGAATCTCCAGCTCTCTGCTTGTCAGCTAGGTGACCTTGGCTAAGCTTTACTGTCTCAAAGGTCAGATGACGATGACCAGCATGCCTTGAAGGAGATGCTGGTTGCGAAACGCCTGGCACATGGTAGATGAACAATGAGTGGCAACAGTTTGATGGTTACACCTCCTGGGTGTGGTCAAGACCCAGGCAGGCCACGACAGTGCAGGTGATGAGGGCCTGATGCAGTGACCACAGGTGGCTGTGGGCACCCACAGATGAGATGTCTTCTAGCAGGATTTCCACAGGAAGAGCTGCCCTGTCCTCCTCTGGTGATGTCACGGCCCAAAGTGGCCGTGGAGCAGGCCCATCCCCCCTGCCTTTCATGACCAGCAGTGTGTGGCTGAAGGTCCAGACAGAAGGCCCTTTTGCAAGCCGCGGAAGCTGGCTCTGGCCGCTGAACAACGAGGGCGTTTACTGAAAGGTCACCAGGTGGCTTAGAAACCAAAGGCAAAACTGGACAAGCTCAGGACTTGGGAAACGGGAGCCCTGGGAAAGATTCCTCGAGGACGGGTCAGTTGGAACTATCTTTGGTCCTTGCGGGGCCCGTGACAGTTCAAAGTCCTGGGGGAGGGGTTCTGATGGGCTGACCTCGGGCAGCTCCCCACTTGGCTGGGGGAACCCGGGGCACCCTAGGGCACAGACAGGCCTGCTGAGACCAAAGGCCGAGGGGCAGGGCTAATCCCCTGCGGAGAAAGCCGAGGGGATGGCAGGCCTGCTCACGTGCACCCTGCCCCTCCTGCGTTCCGAGCCCCTCCCCTTGTGCCGGAGAATTTTCTGGCTGCCCCAGTTGGTGCACCAACCTGTGGGCTCATCAGGTTGAAAACAGGAGGCAGCCACAGGAGGCCACCGCGGGGGCTCCCGTCCGTGCCCAGTGGCTGCTGCTGAGTGAGGAGCGGGAGCAGGGGAGGCTGGGGCCTATGCAGGGCGGCCCGGGCAGCAGGAGGACAGCGTGGCCCTGAAGCCCCCGCTCCCAGGACAGGCGTTGCTGGGAGTGTGTTTGCAGACAGCCCCATCCCTGCACGGAGTAGGAAGGTCGGGGCCAGGCCCGGGCCCCCGATGCGGGCACGTGTGTGAGCACTGCGCGTGTGGCCGTGTGGGCCGCCCTGCCTGTTAGCGCCCTCCTTCCTCGTTCAGGTTAGCGTTCTTTTTTTTTTTCAATTTAAGAGAAAAAGATGCCGCCACGGAATGTTTAGAGCAGTGATTCTCCATCCTGGCTGTGCTCCAGAATTATCTGTAGGACACGTTTAAAATGCAGATAGCGATGAGCACAGTGGTGCCTTTGCACTCACCGAGGGCCATGCCTGACTCGTTCCTCCTCTCGCCTGTGAGGGTCCGTGCTGAGGTGACTCCCACTTTGCTGATGCAGCCGTTGAGGCTCAGAGAGGTGAATCGCTTTCCAAGTACACACAGCTGGGAAGCGAGAGAACACTTCATACCTGACTGTGCTCTGACTCGGCACGGGGGCCCCCGTCTGCCTGGCAGAGTCACGGCAGGCACTGGAGCTGGACCCCGGGCGTCCCCGGTGGTTGGTTCACAGCCAAGATTGAGAGTCACGGCTCAGAGGTCCCCCACCCCAGGAACGAACCCCAGCTTTCTGTCGTCTTTGTTTTTCCCATGGCCGTCACCCCAGAGAGCCTGTCTTTCTGTATTAAGCTTTCATGCATGTCCTGTGAGCATGTTCCCAGGTCACCCCGGCTGTGTATTTATCCCCTTCTGTAACTTCTCTCCTGCATCCCTCCCCTCCTTCGGCCCTTGGGAGCCGTAGATTGTGCTTCTCTCTCATACTCTCTCCCAGCACCAGAGAGGAAAGCAGCGCAGTCAGGGGCAGGAAATGCATCACCGCGGACTTGGGAAGATTAAAGGAGATAGTGTGTTTCAGCCCAGCACTGCGGGCAAGCACTCATTGGTGAACGCAGCCATACCGTCGCTGAGGTGGTGGTGATAAATGTTGAGTGGGTGCTTCCTGGGATTGGGGCACATGGCTGGCTGACGTGTGCCCCATGGTGGCCGTAACGGTTATTAAAATACTTCCTTACTATTGGGGAAGCAGCCGCTGCCCCAGGTCCCCCCTACTCTGGACCTTCTGTACCTCCTTGTCATGCAGCCTCCAAAGGGTTAACTCTTGGCATGGCCGGGGACCCCCTGGGACTCTACTGGCCAGTGCCAAAAACTGATTGTGAATTTATCCTGAGTGCCGCCTCCGCTGAGGGTGCTTGGGGACCAGAGGGCTGTGCCTTTCCCCACTGCATGGTTCTTTGCATCCTGGCCCCTTAGCCAAACTTCGTGGAGCAGAGAGACTGACTGTCAGATGAATGAGACTGTACCTGTTGCCGCAGGCTCTGGGCACATGGCTCAGGCCCAGCGCCCTCAGCTAACAGGGCCCGAGACAATGGTGAAGCACCATCCCGGCCCCCAAGGAAACCAGCTAACTAGGAGTTAGCTAACTGGTAATTGGCTCCTGCACCCAGCTGGGAGCCTGCTTGTGGCCTCAGCAAAGCAGGTCTTGGCTTTCTGAGCTTCCTGGGGGCCAGATTATCTGCCATCTCCCCTCTAAGTGACACGTTTTCCTTGTCTTTGGTTTTGGCGTTGGTCTTGAAACCACGATCCCGCCCCCTTTCCCGCCAGGTTTAGGGGGCACGAGCGTCCCAGGGAAGGAGATGAAGCAGATGGAGAATGGCATGGTGGTGATGGACTCCGCGGGGAGGCAGCTGCAGAGGTAAGGGCCGGGACAAGGGCCCGCTGCTATGGGTTCTCCACGCACCCTGTTCTGCTCCCACTGCCTATGGGGAGAGAGGAGGGACAGGGTGCCATCTCAAGGCTTAGCTCAGTGTCTCTCACAGCCTGCAGCCAAGGTGTCGCCCACGCTGGGGGCTGGGGTCTTATCCAAAGGCTCGGTCTAGGGGTAGATCCACGTGGGCCCTCCCATAGCTATTGGCAAGACTCAGCTCCTCAGCTCCTAACCGGCCGCAGGCCTAGGAAGCCCCCAGCGCCCAGCTCCCAAGGCCCCTGCAGCCCAGATGCTTGCCTCACCGAGGCAGGCAAACCAGGAAGCAGTCGAGAGAGTGGGTGACCAGACAGATCACACTCCATCCCCTCTGCTTACGTGGGTCAGAGCCATGGCTGAGAGGAATGTTCTTGTGTGCTCGCTCGCTGGCATGCCTGCTCTCTCACACACCCACACACACTCACACACCCACCCACGTCATTCCCCAAGGTTCCAAGTCCCCAGGGAACAGAACTGCCTGGGGCAGGAAAGACCTCTGGGTCACATGACCTGTGGTAATCTGTGGTGGTCTGCATGAGGCCGGTGACCACTGCTGGGCAGGAAAAGCGTTGTGAGCAACGCCTGCATAAAGGAAGGTTCTTCCGCGGGGCCCCGGAGCACGCCCCTTCCGCTCCCAGCAGCATCTGTAAACCCCTTTCCCAGCCTTCCCTCCGATGACACCCACATGCCTCGCTTTCCCCAGACAGCTCAGCAGCTCCTCCTCCTACAGCGGGGACGTCGGCCGGCACCACAACAACCCCGCCGAGCTGCAGAAAGCCGAGGCCAAGAAGGAGGAAAGCTGGAAGCTGATGGAGGCGGACAAGGCTCAGACAGGGCAGGTGAGGAGCGGCTCCCTGAACAAGCGCGACGGCCGGCATCGACGGCGCATCCGTGCGTGCCGGGCCCGTGCGGAGCGTGCTGCTCGTAGTAACTCGTGTCTTCGTCACGGGAGCCTATAGAGGTACTGTTTTAAGTACAGGGAATCGAGGTCCCGAGAGCCTCGGCGACTCACCCAGGGTCGCAGCCGGTGAGTGGCAGAGCTGGGATGTGAACCCTGGCGGGTCGAACTCTAGGGTTGGCCCCTGTGGTCTCTGCCGTTTGGACTGCCACCTCCTCTGAGCAGCTGGGGGCTTCTCGTCAGCGGTAGGTGACGTGGACGCTTTGAATCAGGGTTCGGTGGCATAGGAGATGGTTTCAGGCTGCCACAGGCTCTGCGCCGAAGGACGTTCAACGACGTAGTCAGAGAACATTTTTCTTCGCTTCTCCTTTAGCCCTTGCAACGATGTCAGTGAGACTCTCAGCTGGTCGCCAGCCCGTCTGTAATACCTCACCATCTTAGTCTGTTTGGGCTGCTGTAATAGGATCTCATCGACTGGCTGGCTTAGAAACACATGTATTGTTCGCACGTCTGGAGGCCCCAAGTCCGAGATCAAGGCCCCAGCGGATGCAGTGTCCGGCGAGGGCCCGCTTCCTGATCCACAGACAGCTGCCTTCTTCATGTGTCCTCACGTGGCACAAGGGGTGGGGGAACTATCCGGGGTCACTTTTATGAGGGCGCCGATCCCCTTCACGAGGCCGGCCCCTTCACGGCCTGATCACCTCCCAGAGGCTCCACCTCCTTACAGCCTCACCTTGGTGGGGTTAGGATTTCAACACAGGAATTTTGTTGGGGACACAAACATTCAGGTCTCTAGAGCGAACAGTCACTCACTTTTCTTTGTAACAAGCAGAGTGGGTCTCAAGCTCTTGTGTTTTTTTTTTTTTTTTTTCCCACTATTTATCTATTTGGGGCAGGCGTCAATCATTTTCCCCTTGTGGCAGTGATCCAGAGTTTATTTTTAAAAACAAATGTTTTGTTTTTAGAGCACAGGGAATAGAATTTTTAAGGTAAAAAATAAGTATACAGATAAAGAAAAACAAACAACCCATGAAAGGTGGTCAGGGACATGTGGGGTTGGGGGCAGTCCTGTCTCAGACTTCCCTGGACGTGTCCGTTATTCCCTGGGACCCTCTGTCCCTGGCTTCTGCCCTCATCTCGCCGTCACGCCCATGGCCGGGGACAGAGGTGGCTGTAGTACGTCCTTCCCCCTTGCCGATCCCAGGGAGCCAAAGAAGGGACCCCAAATCAAGGACCTCAGAAGGAAGGGCCAGAGATGCCAGACGCATTTCATCCCACAGCGCCCAGAGGACGTGAGAGCAGAGATGGGGGCGGGGCTTGTCCCTTGCCAGAGTCGGGTCAGGAGCGGGGCCAGGCTCAGCCACCTGGTCACTCTGGCCTCCCACGTGGCCACGTTCCCCTGCTCGTGAGGAAGGAGTGCCGCAGAGTCACCGCAGGGGCGGCAGGCCGCTCAGCCGCGTGAGGGCCCGAGCGGGCGAAATAACCCCGTTCGCTGCTCCGACCCCCTCCCCGCCACTGCAGTCAGAAGAACAGACTTGAAAAAGAAACGTGGAAAGGAAGCACGCAGTTGTACGTCAGACTGCCGGTCTCTCTCCCGTCACCTTTCAGCCAGACTAATTCAGACGTGACTTTTATGACCCCAAATCCAGCATGCAAAGCTTGACATGACAGTGAGCACACCTGAGGAACCTGGAGTTTGCCGAAACCAAGCCCAGCAGGGGCGGAGACCTTGACTTGATCTGCTGCTGACTTTGACCCCTTCTCGTGGTCCCATGAAGCTCCCCAACTCGCGGGGCGGGCGTCACGGGTGTGAGCACGGGCGCTGACCCGGGCTGGGTGCACCGTGTAAAACGCCTGCTCTCGCGTGGCCTCCAGGTCAAGCTGTCCGTGTACTGGGACTACATGAAGGCCATCGGACTTTTCATCTCCTTCCTGAGCATCTTCCTTTTCCTGTGCAACCACATTGCTGCCCTGGTCTCCAACTATTGGCTGAGCATCTGGACCGATGACCCCATCGTCAACGGGACCCAGATGCACACCGAAGTCCGGCTGGGCGTCTATGGGGCCCTGGGCATCTTGCAAGGTAGGGGCCGCCCCCGCATCCTCCCCCACCCCACCTGATTTTGGCACCTGGAACCGCATCCATGTCTTATTAGAGAATTGGTCCCACCCCCGACCTCACTTGTCAACATTCTGTAAACCTCCAACCAAGCCGAACCCAGATGAACGGTGCCTGTCGCACAGTAGACCCTCAGCTATTTGTGGAATGAATGCTCCTTGGGTGCTTTGTTTCACGGGGCCCCCTTTTACTGGGGAGGGAAGTTGAGGAAGAGAGGCCACCCAGAGCTTGGGTGAGCAGGGGCCCTGACCATGGGGCCCAGGTGGGGGGAAGGCACTTCTGCAAAGTCTCATCTGGGGACTTTTACCTGCTGCCTGACAGCGAGAATTAGTTTATACTCGTGGTTTTTAACTCAAGGACGTTTGGCAGCGTAGGGACATCTTCTCGGTTGTCACAACTTCCGAATGAGGCCAGGGATGCTGCTAAAGCATCTTGCAATAGACAGCACAGCCCCCACGTCAGTAGCGAGGTTGAGAAACTCTGCCGTACCCACTTCTTGTGGTCTCATGAGGCTCCCCAAACCAGCACTAGTGCTAATGGCTAATGTCTGCTGAGCACTTACTTGGTTCCTGGTTCTGTTTTAAACACTTTCACATGCTTTAACTCGTTTTACCCTTGAAGCAATCCCATGAGGTAGGAGCTACTGTTTTCCCCATTTTTAGAAATGCAGAAACTGAGAGGTTAAGTAAGTTGCCCAAGCCACAGAGCCAGTATGTGGCAGAGCTGGCGTTGATGGAGGCAGAGTGCGGCTCAGCCACTCGTCCCTGCCCTCCGCTCGGCCCCCTGCCGCTGCGGAGGTTAACGCCAGAGTGTTCGTAGGTGTCACCGTGTTCGGCTACTCCATGGCGGTGTCCATCGGGGGTATCTTGGCCTCCAGCCGCCTGCACCTGGCCCTGCTGCAGAACATCTTGCGGTCGCCCATGAGCTTCTTCGAGCGGACGCCCAGTGGGAACCTGGTGAACCGCTTCTCCAAGGAGCTGGACACGGTGGACTCGATGATCCCGCAGGTCATCAAGATGTTCCTGGGCTCCCTGTTCAATGTCATTGGCGCCTGCATCATCATCCTGCTGGCCACGCCCATCGCGGCCGTCATCATCCCACCCCTGGGCCTCATCTACTTCTTCGTCCAGGTGAGACGTGGGCTCCTGGTGTCCAGAAGGAGCCCTGTGGTGCGCTGTGCCCCCGTGTGAGCCAGGGGCTCGCCTCACCGTGTCGCTTCCCCAGCATAGAGCTGTCGAGGGTTTGCTGGGGGCGGGCGTTAGATTTGTCGCCCTTGGTTTTGAATATCTTAGCTGATTGTTTTCAGCTTGTGGTTACCCAAATGTCCTTTTTTCTAATAATAAGTTTTGTTTTTGTAGCTGTACATGATAAAAGAAAGAAAAAACTGTAGCTATAAAGATAACCTTGGTTATTGAAATCTCTTGAAGAATTGTATGAAATTCTCTGGTTTCTAAGCCCCCTGCGGATAATGGAGATGGGAATAACAGCAGCTTAAACAAGACAGACGTTTATTTTTCTCTCCCGTAATAGAAATATAGAGGTAGACCATCCGAGGCTGGTATGGCAGCTCCATGAGTTCGTTACTACGCCAGACTCTTTCACTGTGTTTTTGTTCTGTCTTTGCATAAGCTTTTCATTCTTAAGCTCCAGCCATCACTTCCGTATTTCATAAAACGAGACCCAGGAAGAGGAACAGGCAGGGGAGCATGAGTCAGCATCACTCGTGGCTTCTTAGGCTTCAGCACAGACGGCGTGTCCAGCTGACAGATGAGCGTGTCGAGGCCCACCTAGCAGGGCTGGGAGTGTGGACTCACGCACGTTTGATTCCCACACTCATGCTGACAGTCATGGCGCCGCCTGCCCTTTCTTGCCCCTGAAGCCTTAGCTGCAGCACGCTTGCTAGTGGGGGACAGTGGTTTAGACGGGACCCTGATGACTGCAACACAGACCGAGTGTTACGGCACGAACGATTCTGAGACCCACGGAGCCAATTGAGATTAATTATGAGCCTTTATTAGCCGGCCGGCGACTGACTCTCTACCACGCAGGGCTAGAGGAGATCAGCCCCGAGCTTTCAGAGCAGGCAGCTGATAAAGCTCAAGACCATATCCTGGTGGTCTCCTGAACAAGCCAGCAGATTACAGAAGTGGAAGTTGGCTTTTAGCATATCTTTGCCCGGAACAACACCCTTAATTAACAAGTAAATGGATTACAGAAGCAGACATTGGCCATCTACATATTTTATACAATACACTTCCTAAACCACACACAAGCAAGTAGGACAACTTCTGATATCTAAAGATATTTCTTCCCTGTAGCTGACTTAGCTAGTTTGCTCACTTGAAAATTTTCCACCCTTAACACGAGTAAGAAATGGCAAGTGCGCCACACCCCGCAGCACCCTGGGGCTTGCTGACGGCGGGGTCCTGGAGGCCTTGGTCCGGTCGGCCACCGCGCAGTGTTCCGTGACAGAATCTTATGTGTCTTAACAGGGATGGTTAGGTGA
>NW_011915516.1:0-1765 GCF_000151845.1 Pteropus vampyrus | reverse complement strand
TAATCTTAAGCTTAAATCCACTATGTTACCTAAAGAAGGGGATAGCTCTTATTGTAAATCATTTCATGTTATTGTCCATGCATCTCAAATAGGCAGGATAGCATCCTAGTTCAGAGGTTCATGGGGACTAATTCCTTGGATTCCAGTTGTTGACCAAGTATAAATGAATCAGGAGGCTTTGGCTAGAATTAAATGGAAAAGCTTTAGTCAAGAGTCTTAGGGTTTGCAAACCAGAAACACATCTAGGCAATACCCACAGTGTTCTGAAGAAGAAAAAAAAAAGCCGAGGGTTCTTATAGGAAAAAGTACATTGTTGAGAAGAATCAGACCTGCATTCTTAGCCTCTGGATTGGTGTGAGATGGTAATCCTCTAGATTAGGGGTCCCCAACCCCTGGGCTGCTGACTGATACAGGTCTGTGGCCTGTTAGGAACCGTGCCTCACAGCAGGAGGTGAGCGGCCGGCAAGTGAGCAAACCTTCATCTGTATTTGCAGCTGCTCCCCAGTGCTAGCATGACTACCTTAGCTCCACCTCAGGTCAGCAGGCATTAGATTCTCATAGGAGCACCGGTCCCCGGTGCCAAAAAGGTTAGGGACTATTGCTCTAGATGACCAGTGGTCTGGATTCTGGATGTTAGACAGTCTGAATCATGAATTTCAGGTGGTCTGGATATGTGAACATTCTTTTCTTAGTTCTTTAAGGGATAATCAGAGGGTTAGCTGAAGGTTTGATGTATATCCAAGCATTGACACATGATTGAAAAGTTCAAAAGTTTATGTTCCCAGACTAGTTAAAACAAAAATAGAATTGTTTCCTCATGTTTCACCCTAATTGATTTTAGTAATTTAGCATTTTGACTATAGTGATTCAATTTTATTTCTTCACTTTATTTCTCACAGTCCTATCTGCCACCTATAAACTGGGTAGCCTTAGGTAATTCTGAGCCTGTTCTCTCATCGGTAAAATGAGGATAATTATCGTCTATCTCATAGAGTTGCTGGGAGGACTAAATAAGGTAGAACAGGACCTGAAACTTAGTAAGCATTTATGGCCATAAAAAATGCTCATCAAAGAAAGTGGAAGCAGGAATATACTAATTTCATTTCTAGTCTTAGGTAAAAAGAAAAAGGAGATCAAGATGTGTGTCTTCAGCTCTCAGACTGAGATCCTGGTCATCTTTAAGCAACATTTTATAAACCAGACACTTACAAAACTGCATAAATAGACTTAATGGTTTCTGTTATTTGGGCAAACTCCAGAATGAGTTTGAGGATTGAACAGCTTGTACTCCAGGCCAGCTCTATATAAGGACTGAGTTTCCTTGGACAGAGTTTTGCATGGAATAGTGTAGTACTTTACACTTTTGATTTTTTTTTTTTTTTGCAAAATCTTTTATAGCCATCTGAAAATAGGCTTCTGGCCAGTCATTCAGATACCTGACAGGAAGAAGAGATTTATAACTAAATTCTGTAATTGAGGCTTCTAGTCTTGCCAAAAATAAAAAAAATTGACCTTATTCTATATTCTAAAAAGCATGGTTGAAATATGAATTAGTTCTTAAGTTATCTTTGGCTTGCATATAATTTTTACAAATATAAATTGTCAGTACTCAGAATAATAAATTGCTATCATCCTGCTTATTTATAAAAGAGTAATTCATAACATAGGTATTTCAATCCATGATTCTGTTGTCGGGAAACGGAACAGTAAACCAAACTGGCCATGATTCTAACCTGCATGATATTTTTTATGTTTTGGGATGTCC
>NW_011915515.1:0-5311 GCF_000151845.1 Pteropus vampyrus | reverse complement strand
CAGCTTGAATAACTGACCTCGTCATAAAATTCAATTCAGACATTATTTTCAAGAGCATTTTCAAGTTAGTTAGGCATCCAACTGAAGTGTGATGCCCTCACCTCTCTTTAAACAGTCATGACTCTGTGCTAGAATTGTATGATTATGTGTTGCCTCCCTGCTAGATTGTGCACGTATGGTAAGAATGATATTTCTATGTAGTACACTTCTCCCACCAGTGTCTACAAAATAAAGTGATTCTTGCTTCCATGTGATTTTGGCATTATCCCCCACCATTTGCACCTCCTCTGGACTCTGAAAGGGACACTGCTACCTTGGGGTCATAACATTACAACCCTGAGCCTCCATGCTGACTGCTCCAGAAACGTTGGCTGTTTCTCCTTTTGGTCACTGTCATGACTTAGCAGAAAATCACAAACTTAATGATACCAACCAATCCAGGCCTAACTTCACTTAGCCAGGAAGCATCTCATCCCCTACAATCAGAATTGCCTGGGCCTTTCCGTGACTGAAAATCTTGGCCCAACTCTTCCTGACCCCAGAGAGAGAAAGAACTATGACCACCCCCAACCCAAAGTGCCAACTCATTTCCTGCCCAGAATTAACCACTTCCCAAAATGAGTGATTGTGTGAAAATGAATTCCGTTTAGAGAAAAACCCCACCTCCATCTACTAGGCTGTCATCTTACCTTATGACTCCAACCTGATAATTACCCAACATTCTGATATTGGTGGAAAGTTTATCTACTACCAACTTGTCGGTCTAGGACAGTTCTTCGCACACAGTAGGCATTTGATACACATTTGTTGAATAAATAAAAAATTGAAAGAATACCATGTTAGATGTCTGCATAATATGTTAAAGTTTACAAAACTATTCTTTCAAGTGACTGATACGGGATTAAGAGGTGTAGTCAGCTCGTAAGGGGCAGAAGTGAGAGCCCTGGTATTTTGATTTCATGTCCATACTATACTATATTTTGGGGTCAGCAAACTGCAGTCTCTTGGGCTTCTATATGGTTTTGTAAATAAAGTTTTATTAGAACACAGCTTCATCCATTCATTTGAATACAGTCTATGGCTGCTTTTGTGCTACAGTGACTACAAGTTGAATAGTTGTGCCAGAATGCAAGAGAGACTCTATGGCCTGAAAAACGTAAAATATTTACTATTTGGTCCTTTATAGAAAATATTTGCCAATTCTGCTCTATATTAATGGTGAATCCATATATGTTAAGATATATAAGGGGCTGGGGTAAAAAGAAGACGAAGGGATTAAGAAGTAAGTACAAATTGGTAGTTACAAAATAGTCACAGGGATATAAAATATAGCATAGGGAATATAGTCAATAGTACTGTAATAATTATATATGGTGCCAGGCAGGTATTATGGGGGGATCACTTCATAAACTATATATATGTCTAAGCACTATGTTGTACACCTGAAACTAATATAAAATAATATTGAATGTCAACTGTAATTAAAAATTTTTTAAATATTTTTTTCCTTTGTTTTCTCAAAATAAATGTCTTTTCTTTTAAAAAAAAAATAAAATAAAATCTCTTTCCCTTAAAAAAAAAATACATATGCTTACTTATCACACAACACATCCTAAATTCACCCACAAAAAGAAAGATTTGGCCACTGTCTCCGTCTGAACGTCTCGATATCGTCAGCAGTAAAAGGAGAGTGCCAAGTGTGTTAGAATCATGTACAGAACATGTCTGTGAGTGCTGAGTAAGAGGTCCTATAGAGAAATGCATGAGCTTTGATCGTGGTGATATATATTGTAACACTATGGAGAAGTGACAAACTAAGAGAAGAAAAGCCCTCGGAGGCAAGTCCACAGAAAGCAGTGAGAAGGGATGGCTTCCAATAAGAGGAGACCCGTGATAAACAGAATAATTTAAGATCACAGTTTAGCTCAGGGTAAAAAGCCCTACACACCCTTATAATGACTCAGTTTGGTTCAGTCATACTATCGTGACTGACAAAAAACACATTTCTTGTAGTATTATTATTATTTAATCTTGATAACATGAGTTGCAGAAAAAGCTTCCGGGAGATTTCTAACGTCAAAAACTTGAATTAACCTTTGAGGACAAAGAGTTTTTTTGGGAAAAACACATTAATGGACCTTTTTATTATACAAAAACAAAGCAAACATAATGTTCTAAATAAAAGTTTTGAGATGTGAGGATTTGAACTTATTTATAATAATGAAAAGGTTTTTAGTGAAATGTCTCTTTCTAAAATATGGATTCAGAGTTGTATTGCTCTGGGAAAATTATTGTTTGCTCTTAGATGCGTGTGTTTTTCTTCGATCAGTTACCCAGGGGAGTTTGAAAGCAGTGACCTAGAATAGGTGACTGAAGGGATATAAAAATGTGTCTTCTATTACCCTAGTAAAGGGACTAGTGATTCTATATGATATGACTTCATATGGTGTATTCACCACTGAATTATCATACTTCCAGAAAATATACTATCAATCATGGGTTTGGTCCCATGATCTACTCAGACTTAGGGCCTAACACAGCACAGTGAGTGATAGATGGAACACTACATGGATGCAATAAAGAGAGGTGTTGTTATTATTCCTCTTTAAATCACATGGTAGGTACTTATGAACATATTTAAAATTTGAATAGAAGGTAAAATTGTCTTTTTTTTAAAAAAAAAAAACTTCCTATATTGAATTTTTTCTTTTAGTTTAATCTCTTTTCCAACTGAAAATATTCCATTCAAAAACTCATTAAATGAGCTATACATCTTATATTTTTAAAATGATTAATCCCAGGCTCCTTTTAAATAAAGGATTAGCAAGAATAGCATTTTATTTGAGAAAACATGTGGTACAAGGAAAAATTGTGGAAGACTAAAATTTAGTGAGAATACTGCCTAGCTCATGAATTTAGATTATTGAAAGCTCTTGATGTCTCTGAGATTTTTTATAACCCTGAAAGTTGTCAGAAAATGATAGTAATGCAAATAACTTTTGGTCATAAAAATGCAAATGTGTTTCATGCAATGCAACGATTATTTTTCTGTGACTATTGACCAGTCTTTCAAGGTTTTTTTTTTTTTGTTTTGTTTTTTTTTATCTATTTGTAACTCCCTGCCTCACCTGTGAGCATCTATTACCATCTCTAAAGAACCATCTTTGGTAAACATTTGTCTATACCCTGGCACACTGTGCATTCTGGCACCACCCTATTGTTAACTCAACAATACCATCTAGATTGATGGATAGCTAGCTAGCTAGATAGATAGATAATAGATAGATCTCATATCCACATATGCCCATGCACTAGTAATTGCAATGTAGAGTTAGAGTGTTCTCATGGTCTAGCTATTTTTTAAGCAGTATTTTTGTTGAAGAAATATGATTATTATAGTATTTTTAATCTGAAAATTAAAATATAGAAGAAAGTTAAATGCTATGTTAAGAAGGCATTTTGGTTCTCCTTTTATTAATGTAGAGAAACAGAATCAGAAATGAAAATCGTCAGCTAACTAATAAATGGAAAAACCAAGACTCCAACCCAGATTTTCAGCAACCAAATTAATTTTCATTCTATTTCTTCATCTCCTTCTCTGAATACTTAAAGAAGCAAAATCTCCACATAATAGAGGTACGTCCATTATCCCCAAAATATCACCACTTCAAAAAAAATCAGGCTTCTGGTATTTCAGAAATACACTTGAAAAAAATACTGAAATCTCAAAATTATTATTTTGCTGCTCTATTACAGATAATAAATTTGACTAGCACAAAGGAGGTGCAAGAATAGTACAAGACTCAGATATGTTTTTATAGAGCTTAAAAATAAGTTATATGTACCCAAAACATCCTGATAAAATTACAAAATGATATATTAAAAAGCCCAACCAATGCAACGATATCAGCTAATAATAATAACTACTGTGTAATAAAAACATACTAAGTGCCACATACTCGTCTAAGTGTTTTACAGCCAAATGACTCTTTTAATCTTCATAGGTATCCTATGAGGTTGGTCCTATTGCTATCTCTAATTTAAAGATATGGAAATGAGGCCTTGAAAGGTTCATTTGCTTCAGGTTCTGTCATGAAAATGTCTAACTAAGGGTAGAACTCCTGTGGTAACTGTGGAATTTGACTTTGGAGGGCTTCACCCTTGGCTTGGTAGGGAAGGAGAAATTAGCTGTGCTGACAAGGTAGTGCTGAGAAGTCCAGACCTTCAGAAAGGAAAGGATTTTAGGTAGCTTCCTGATGGGGGATAAAGCAGGGCTAAGACACAGCAGAAAGGCAGAGGAGAAGAAAAATGTAATCAAAGAGGTGGGGGACAGGTAGAATAAAGAAAGATGTTTAAATTGCTCATGAAGATCTTATCCCTGATACCACTGTTGAAGTCTGGCGAAGGGAGTATATAGCAAGCTCTTCTTTTCTACATCCAAACTCTGGAACAAAATGAAAATGAAAACAAAGTCTAAGACAGATGGAAAATTAAAATATCAGCTTTGTAATTGTGAAAGGCCAAGCTGAAGGACGCAGCTTATTTTGAGAGCCAACGGGCTGGCTCTGCTAACCAAATCCCAAATCTAGACAGACGTGCCTGTCACTGAATGACTGAAACCTAAACAAGAACAGAGGTCCCTCAAGAGGAAGATAAAGAGAGCAGCTGAACAAGCCTACTGAATTCTTCCAGATAAGTTACTCCACCATCCTGTGGCGGAATGAACAAATGAGCACAGAGAAACATGAAGTTATACTAACTGAGCATCTTTCGCGTGAAAGAAACATCTAGAAAAGAACAGTGTTCCTCACTAGCATCCATTATTCTTTTACATATTTCACACTCAAATATATTTAAATATATATATATACACACACACACACACACACACACACACACACACACAAAGGCTATAATTAAAATCATACTCAGTGATGAAATATTGAGTGTTTGCCCCTTAGTTGATAGCAAGACAAGGATGTCCATTGTCACCACCTCTATGCAACACTGAACTGGAGATCCTAGCCAGAGCTATAAGAGAAGAGAAAGAAATACATTGTGCAAAAATCAGAAAAGAAGTGAAATTGTCCTTACTAATAAGTGATACAAATATTAAAACTTAAAATTGCAAAAGGTCTACAAACAAATGAATTTAGCAAGATTGTTAGACACAAAGTCAACATATACAAATCAGTTATGTATACTGTCAACAAACAATTAGAAAACAAAATTCAGAAAAATATATCATGTACAGTAGCACCCAAAAATATCAAATACTTAGAAATAACTCGAAAGGAAGATATAAAAGTGA
>NW_011915514.1:0-1737 GCF_000151845.1 Pteropus vampyrus | reverse complement strand
CAGTTTTAAATGAAAAGATGTCATAACAAGTGAATATTTAGGGACTCACAATAAATAACTAGAAACTATAAAACAATCAAAAGTAAATTCTAGCAATAAAAAACACCATATCAGAAATTTTTTAATTCTCTGGATGGACTTAACAACATAATGTACATTGCAGAAAGAAAAGAATGTTGGTGAACTCAAAGACTGGTAAACAGAAATTGTTTGAATTATGGCATAAAGATAAAAAAAATACTAAAAATTATTAACAGAACCTCAGTGACCTGAAGGACAAAATTAGGTCCAATGTATGCTTAATTTAGAGTCCCAAAAAGAGAGAAAAAGAAAAAGAAAAAGAAGCAGAAAAAAATAGGTGAAGATAAAACAGCCAAAATTTCCAAATTTTATGAAAAACCCCAATCCATGGACCCAAGAAACTCAATATGCCACAAACAGGATACATTTTTTTTTTCTAAAAAAGAAAGAAAACCAAACAAATGCTGATCATATTCAAATAAATAAAGACAGGAAAAATTTTTGAAGCAGTCAGGAAAAAAATATAGATTGCATGCAGAAAAACAATGATAAAAATGACATCCAACTTCTCAACAGAAACAAGACAATTGAATCACATCTAAACTGCTGAAGGAAAAAATATATTGACACACAACTCTATATTGCTTGAAACTCTCCTTCAAAAATGAAGGCAAAATAGAAATTAGATGGCAGCATGGGATATGGGAGAGAACTGCAATAGCCTAGATTTGTCTGTAGATGAAATAAATCTTAACTCTCAATTCCTTACATTAAAATTTCAGAGAACAAGAGAGATGATGACTTTACTGACCCACCATCAGAAGGGCAATTTCTTCTAGTTGTTCACCCAGAAATAGCTTTTGCCTACCAAAAAGTGTCTTTGGGAACCTTAACAAACAAGACAAAAAGGCAATTTTCCCGGGAGATGATAAATGGAGAGATACTGCATGGAAAACTTCTCATCATTTAATGTTCCAGCTTATGATGGTACAGAGAAAATCTGGACAGTGTTTTCATGGAAACAATAAAGTAAGTGTGATACTGTCTCCATGATCACACTCAGTGTGAACTGAGCACTTAGGATTCCCTTCTTAAAATACCCCCAGAGAATTTCACAAGGGGAATTTTCCTGTGATTGACAGCATATCAACAGAAAGGACCTATGGGCTTAATGTCATTTTAGGAGGCCAATGCATTCGGTTTATGCATTCAATCAATATTTATTGAGTACTTAACTTGTAGCAGGCAGTGTTCTATGTGCATTAGGTTATAACTATTAACAATGTATGCAGGGTCTCTGTTCTCAAGAAGCTTACATTTTAGGGGAGTAGAGATAGAGACTCTTTAAAAAACACGATTTGGGTAGTGCACATGGCATGTGTGAGCAATAGGAGCAATGGAGAGGGTGATGGGGCAAGATGGAGATCTTAAACAGGGTGACGACAATGACAGTTCTAAAACAAATCAAAAAACATATCGAGTGTAATGATGTTGATTTCAAGGTTTTTTATTTTACTCCTAGAAGTCATCAAGTCTTCCCAGCTGAAGTAGTTGAGCCTCTGGGGCCCAGTACTAATTCCCCAGTTAATTGAGGACTCTTCTTAATTTTACAGTTAATAAACTACTAACTGAAGAATTTTCATATCCAGAAACTCAGAATCTGGATGCCTGGAACAAGCTGGTCTGGACTCCTTACTAGTTTGATAACCTCAGTAT